>NC_028356.1:15971318-15974217 GCF_000741045.1 Vigna radiata var. radiata | reverse complement strand
TTAAATTTTATTTTTCAAGTCTTATTATTTTAATTCACGCGAAAGAGAAAGCCATACGAGTCTCTTGGGAAAAACGATACTTGGTCTTACCATTTATATTACTTGTACGATTTGATACACTTGCCAATCCGTCAACAAGTTTTTGGCGCCATTGCCGGGGACTCGAGGTTTATTTTTCTAGTAGTGTGGATTAATTGAATTTGGCTTGATTTTATGTTTATTTTAATTTTTGTTCTAATAAATGTTTTCTAGGGTTTTGTGCCTAATTTTTGCAGAATGCAGTTTGGACAAGAATTTGATTCTGTAGGCACTCAATTCTACCAAAATGATTTCAACCACTGTGGGGATCCTTTTTCAAATATATATTGAAACTACTTAGGGCATCAGTCCTCCTCACGAAAAGAAACTTTAGGGGAAGTTAAAGAACGTTTGTAGTAGGAATTATTCTCTGTACCAGAAGAAGCGTTGGGGGAAGTCCAAAAATTCTTGCGGCAGTATGTAGTCCCTAGACCAAAAGAAACGTTGGGAGAAGCCCAACAACATTTACAACAAAAACAATTTCCTGTTTGCAAAGAAACTTTGGGAGAAAAACAAGCACGTTTATTGCAGGAACAACACTCTCATGCTCTGAAGGCTTTGGGCATTATTAAGGTTGATACTGAAGTCAACCCTAAAGAGGAATGTCAAGCCACTATCTTTGCACATGATAAGGTTCTCAATGAGGAAAAGAAAGAAGAAGAAGAAGAGCGAGAAATGTTGGAAGAGGAAACAAAAACAAAAAAAGTTGTTGTTGCGAAAAAGATAGAGGAGATAGAAACAGAAAAGTTGAATGAGAGTGAGAAGAAGGATGAGAAAGGAAAAGTCGGGGTTGAAAGAAAAGAAAAAAAGAGAAAGAAAGTGAAAGTAAAGAAAGAAAAGAAAAAGAAAAAGAGAAGGTTAAGGAAGGAGAAAATTAAGAAAAAGAGGAGGAGAGGAAAGAAGAAAAGATCATATGAAAAGCCTCTTCCTCGTCAAAAGAAGAATCATAGGAAGGAAAAGAAATTCAAGTACTTTATGGAGATCTTCAAGAAATTGGAGATTAAAGTTCCTATGATTGATACATGAAAACATGTGCTTGGTGTTCTCAACTTTATGAAGGAATTCAGTAGGAAGAAGAAAAAGAAAAGAATATCAAGCGAGAAGAATTTCAATACCTACTGATGGGTGTTTGTTGGGGTCATCCCAATTGTTGTAAAACATTTTTTTTTATTTTTCATTTTTAGTCTAGGTTTATTTTTTTTTATTTTTTTTTTAAAAAAAAACTTGTAATTATTTGGTTTTTGGAACAATTTTTGGGTAGCATCTACTAAGGGATGCTAAATTTTTGGTATCCACTAAAGGATATCTGGAAGGTACACCTACTGATGGGTGGTGGAAGAAAGTGCACTTACTAACGAGTGCCAACCAGGTTTAGGTCAAGCTCGTGACGTTAAACAAGCGTTACTAGGAAGCAACCTAGATTTCTTCTTACACTTTTGCATTTTAAATTCATAGAATAGGTTGAATTTTAATTTTGGTGTGTATGCTTGGCTTAATTACTTGTTCTGAAAATGTTTGACTAGCTGATGTGCATGATGGATCTATTTGATGATGATTTGATGTGAAAGAAAATTGAGTTATAATGCATGATGATATTCGGGAAATAGATGGGTGATGAATTTATGATTGTGGTCATGATGCTAGGCATGGTGTATGAATGAATTTTGTGTGAGGAAGCATGTGTGTGAGATTTTGAGCTCCAGAGTTTTTATTGTTGCATGTATTGTTCACAGGAAAACATGGATGATATTGCCTGAACCTTGATGATTGATTGAATTGCATGTAAATGTCATATGATCAAGGCCATTGTTGAAAACCCTTCTCTAGCCAAATTTTCACCCAAAGTGTTTGAAATATTATACCCTTTTTGAACCTTAGCCTTAAACAGGATGTGAACCCTTGTTTTGAAACTCTTTACCTTGAGTTGGGATGAGCTTAATTGTATGAGATGAAAAGGTTCAAGTTTGGGGTTGTACGGGGGGAAATTGAAAACGCAAGTAAAAGGCATTGAGCTCAATTGTTGTGAAAAGAGAAAAATTCATGAGAAAAAGAAAAGTAAAGAAGAAAAGCATGAACATGAGCTCAATGAAAAAGAAAAAGAAAAGGGAAGAAGTTGGGAATGAGAAATTGTGGTGAGAGAGAGGTGTGCGTAAATATTGAATGTCTTGTTAGCTCTCTTGACTCAAGGATTTTGCATTCTAGAAAAACTAATTTTTCTTGTTAGCCCAACCTCATTACAAGCTTGGAAAAGTCCTTTTGATGACATTTGAATGAAAAGATGTTGATTGTTTGAGATGAATGGCAATTTTGTTTCATGTGACTTGTGAACAATAGAGAGTGGAGTGTAACCTTAAAGACTTGAGTGATTGAGTGAAACACTTGCTTGGTATAATTTGTCAATTTTCTTGAGTACATGTTTGCTTAGTGAATTGATCATTCATAGTGTATAACATCTATTGTGCAATCTCTGGGTTGAAAGCATGCATGCATCTTATTTTGGATTTCATTGAGGATATTGAATCGAGTGGTTTTGTCATGTACCTTGGGATTGTTGAAGCATTGGATGAAACAGTATAAAGCCAAGTTTTGTTTTCGTGTTGTTTTGTTTTGTTTTGCTTGAGGACAAGCAAAATTCTAAGTTTGGGCTGTTGATGAAGGTTGAAAAACAGTGATTTTCATATGTCAATTTGGACCAAATTACACCCTTTATTACTCGGAACGAGCTTAAAATCAAGCAAAACTCAATAAATGAGTCTGGAGAGAGTCAAAAGCTGTTTTTAGNGATTTTATGCTTGTTTTGCATTGTTTTGAAGCTAATTTG
>NC_028356.1:15925193-15970367 GCF_000741045.1 Vigna radiata var. radiata | reverse complement strand
TGAGTAATCTCTTGATTTTGCAATACCACCTAGGGATAGGGGTGGGACGATCAATTGCGCTAACTTCTGTTTATAATGCGGTATTAATTACTAGGGGAGGCTAGGGATAGCAAGCCGGGTTAAGGGGAGGCTAAAAAAGTCGCATAACAATTGAATCAATCTAATAATCAAGGGTAATATGTAAGAGAGAGTGGAATAGATGAAATTGTTAGTACCCAACAACATCCATCCATCCATTGTTTTCACTTGTCAATTGAATCAACATTTATTTTGCATGTTAATATTTTTATCCTCAAACCCAATTTATTAAATTTTATTTTTCAAGTCTTATTATTTTAATTCACGCGAAAGAGAAAGCCATACGAGTCGCTTGGGAAGAACGATACTTGGTCTTACCATTTATATTACTTGTACGATTTGGTACACTTGTCAATCTGTCAACAATCCACGTGAAATCACGTTCAAGCGTCGTAGGGAGCTCGCCCAAGCGTGAATTGGGGTTCATGTTGGGCCTGGGCGTCAGTTTTGGATGCCCAAGCTCGAGCGTCCGTTGCTCGGGCGTCGGGGCCACCGCTCGGGCGACCAACGGTGATTTGCCTCGCGCTGTTTTCTCGTTCCTATCACCTGGGCTTCGGGTTTTCCCTCTTCTTGGTGCCTTTTTGACCTCTTTTGAGCTCCATCTTCTATACTTTTCACTTCTTCTTTCAGTATTGCTTCAATCTCTGTCAAAACAAGGGAAAGTTGTTAGAAAACTGTTGAAATCAACCTCAACTCTCTTATTCACACAATTTATTGAAAACACATGAGTCCAAGCAAGTTTTTAAGTGCAAAAGGGTGCTTTTAGTATCAAAAGCACATAGCAAATAACGGTGTTTCTAACCGTTATCACAACCCCAAACTTAGAACTTTTCTTGTCGTCAAGCAAACCAAATGCAACTCAGCTTTTTCAGAACAATCACTACAATGACTCAACCTTTTTCAAAAACTTTTTCAAGACAAGGAATCACTTTTATCAATATCAGCATAAGATTTCAGTCAAGATGTGTAGATGCTTCAATTCAATCATGCTCAATGTGATGCATTTTCAACAGGTGTTATCCTTAAGAGTAATCAATCAACCAAGCAGAGATGCAATTAGAAATTCAGAGTATTATTTCTCACCAGGGAAAGTGTTTCACTCAAGCACTCAAAAATATCTCTCAGGCATTCAAAAGTGTCTCACTCTACTCACAAGTGTATGGTGTGGTGTTTCTCTCTACTATCACAATGTCACACAAATTAATTTTGCCTTTCATTTCACCGCAATCAAACGTACTCACAAGCAGGTTATCATCACAAGGGCTTTTTATGGCTTGTAACTTGGTTGGGCTAAGAAGGAAATTGGTTTTTCTGGTTCGCAAGGTTCCTTGAGTCAAGAGAGACATTTATGAATTCATCTTTGAAGAACAACTCTCTTTTCTTTTTCCCAGCCTCCCCTTGTAGTGAGCTTTTTCTTTTTCTTTTTCTCACTTTTTCTTTTCTTTTTGCCTTTTTCTTGCTTTTTCTTTTGATTGCTCACTGTCTAGAGAGGAGGTGGGTTGTTTCCTGGTAGCCCCAAACTTGAACCTTTATCAGTACCTCATCAAATGTTCTCAACTTAACTCAAGGTAAATATTTTTCAAAAAGGTTTTTCAAGACATGCATAAGGCTCAAGGTTCAAAGGTTAGAACAAATTGTTCTCTTTTCAATGGGCAAAAATATTTTGAAGGCCAAAAGAATAAGGGATAACAAAAGATGGCCTTGATCACATGGAACCTGCGAACAACTAGTTCAATCATAGAAAATTTGGGAAAATCATTCATGCTTTCAAAGTAATAATAATTATTTTAAAAAAACAACTTTGAAGCTCAAAACTCACACAGGTAAACTCAGAAGTTCTCAAATTCAGAAAAACAACCTACTCAGTATTTTAATCAAACTTTATTTCAAGCACCTGTCTCAAAAATTTATCATCGTGCATCATCTCAACTTCAATCAAACACTGGAATTTTCAAAAAGCAAGCTTATCACACAAAACAGAGCACAGTTCAATCAAGGCAGTTCAGTTCATTCAAGCAGAGCACAATAATAAAATAAAAGAAAACACACATTAAAACCAAAAATAAAAATTGAAAAGGAAGGGTTTAGAGCACTGGGTTGCCACCCAGCAAGCGCTTCTTTAACGTCACTAGCTTGACCCAATAGGTTCATGTCACATCAACTAGCTGCATGACTATGGAGAGGCGTTCCACCTCACCACCCAAGTAGTGCTTAAGGCGTTGTCCATTGACTATCCATCTTCTTTGTGGGTCTTCAGCAACTGGATCTGTCAACTCAACTGCTCCATGAGGAAGAACATTTTTTATTAAGAACGGGCCTGATCATTTGGACTTCAACTTTCCTGGGAAAAGTTTTAGTCGAGATTTGAACAGCAGCACCTGTTGTCCTAGAGTGAAGACCCTTTTTACCAACTTCTTATCATGGTATTGTTACCAATAAGGAGCATTGGTAAAACCTGAAGAATTGTTTTGATGATGCTGGAAGAAGTATTATTTGAAGAGAACAGTAGAATTATTTAAAAAGCAACTTGTAGAATTTGGATGTAGTAGGAAAATCATAAACCTTGTATTTTTAACTAGAATAATCGATTATCATTTGCTTTTGTAATAGAATAATCGATTATCATGAAGCAATAATCGATTATCACAAGTCATACTTGAATAATCGATTATCACTTCATATAATCGATTATCACGTTTTGAAAAACCTGTAACGGACTTGAATAATCGATTATCACTTACAATAATCGATTATTTGTGGCAGTTGGGAGATGACCTTTCAGTTTCTGACCCTGGGNTTATANNTNGNNNNTTTGAGAACTTCAGAAANNAANGTTGTGAACTTAGGTCTTNTGNAGAATACAGTTTGTCTGAGGAAGTTCTCAAAAGCTAGTTCTGCTCCCTTGCCTGGTCTCGTGAATAGGAGAAGCTCGCGTTTCGTGTGTCGATAGTCGGAGCAGTTCTCTTCGAGTTGGCAAGGACCAATTTTACTTAGTTTTATTCCCTACACTCATTTTACTTTACGCATATCAACTGTTTGATTAATTTTCTGAAAGAAAATTATTTTTGCTAAAAAGGACCAACTTCGTTTTAACTGTGACCGAACACGCGTTCCGTTTACTATAAGTTTTATTCCGCTGCGTTACACTCTTCGAAAATTACCCCCTCAGATACCAACAGGTAATACTTCACCTTTTCTTTGTAAGTTTTAGAAGACTCATAGGCATGCAACCTCATCTCCTCAAGCTCAATAATCTGCCTTCTTCTCTTTTCTGCAGTGTCTCTAGGATCAAAATTCAGGAATTTAAATGCCCATAGTGCTCTGTGTTCCATCTCCACAGGAAAGTGACAGGCATTTCCATAGACCATTTGGAAGGGAGACAACCCAATGGTTGTCTTTATTGCAGTTCTGCATGCCCAAAGAGCATCATCTAACCTTTGAGACCAATCCTTTCTTGAAGTTATGACTGTCTTTTCCAGGATTCTTTTGATCTCCCTATTGGAAACTTCAACTTGCCCGTTTGTCTGAGGATGGTAAGGTGTGGCCACCTTATGTCTCACACCATAGTGTTTTAGTACTTTCGCAAGCTGGTGGTTGCAAAAGTGAGATCCTCCATCACTGATGAGCACTCTGAGTGTTCCAAATCTGGAGAAGATTTGTCTTTTCAAAAATTTAATGACAGTGTTGGCGTCATTTTTAGGACAAGCCAGTGCTTCCACCCATTTGTTTACATAATCAACTGCCACCAATATATATTCATTGTTAAAGGATGGTGGAAAGGGTCCAACAAAATCTATACCCCAACAGTCAAAAACTTCAACTTCCAAAATGCCTTGCAGTGGCATCTCATGACGCTTGGAGATGGTTCCTATCCTTTGACATTTATCACAGTTCATGGCATGATTATGAGCATATTTAAAAAGAGTTGGCCAATAAAATCCTGACTGCAGTACCTTTGTGGTTGTCCTTTCTCTGCTAAAATGTCCCCATAAGGTGAGTCATGACAGTGCCATAAAATTCCTTCCACTTCTTCTTTAGTCACACAACGCCTCAGAAGATTATCTGCTCCAATTTTGAAGAGGTAAGGGTCATCCCAAACAAACTGTTTAGCATCATGCAAAATTTTTTTTCTTTGTTGCCAGGTGAAATCTTTTGGGATGACTCCTGCAGCTTTGAAATTGGCCATGTCAGCAAACCACGACCTTTGCTGAATATACATAAGTGTCTCATCTGAGAAGGACTCCCAAATTTCTTTCTCTTTGGATGTGACTTCATCATTCACCAACAGGGATAAGTGGTCAGCAATTACACTTTCACTTCCCTTTTTGTCACGGATTTCCACATCAAATTCTTGCTGTAAAAGCACCCATCTGATCAATCGTGGTTTGGAATATGGTTTGGCTAGCAAATATTTTATAGCCACATGGTCAGTGTAGACAATCACCTTAGATCCAATGAGATATGATCTAAATTTTTCCAAAGTATACACAATAGCTAGAAACTCCTTCTCTGTGGTAGCATAGTTCAACTGGGCTTCATTTAAAACTTTACTTGCATAATAAATGGTGTGGAATACCTTCTCTCTTCTTTGACCAAGAACTGCTCCTATGGCATAATTACTGGCATCACACATAAGTTCAAAGTTTTGACTCCAATCAGGAGCTACAATTACAGGAGCAGAAATTAATCTCTTTTTTAAGATCTCAAAGGCTTTAAGGCACTCTTCATCCATCACAAAAGGAGCGTCCTTTACAAGGAAGTTGCTTAGTGGTTTTGCAATTTTTGAGAAATCTTTGATGAACCTCCTATAGAAACCGGCATGTCCCAAAAAGCTTCCAATTCCTTTCACATTAGTGGGTGGTGGAAGTTTTTCAATGACTTCTACTTTGGCTCGGTCCAATTCAATTCCTTTGAAAGAAATTTTGTGACCCAAAACAATACCTTCTATTACCATAAAATGACATTTTTTCCCAATTGAGAACAAGGTTGGATTGAGTAGACCTTTTGAGAACAATATCCAGGTTAGATAAACACTGAGGAAAGGAATTGCCAAAAACTGATAAATCATCCATGAAGACCTCAATGCATTTTTCTATTAAGTCTAAAAAAATTGCTTGCATGCATCTCTAGAAAGTGGTTGGGGCATTACATAGAAACGATATTACAATGGATAAGGACAACAAGGAAATAGAAACAAAACATTAAAATCATCAAAAGATGGCTTTCTAAGCCATTCTACAAAATGAAAATTTAGCCTAGGACTTTAACAAACTTCTTAGATAAACATAACACTATTCTGATTCAGATTATTCTTCAATTGTGTTCTCTTCACTAATATCATCCACAACCCTTATCTCAGATTCTTCAGATGATGAAATATCAATGTAGTGTTTGAATAGAAGGTCCATCTTTTCATGTAGGGTCACCAGAGAATTGTTGAACTTGTTTATCTTTCTAGATGTTCTTTTGAATCTGTCATTTACTCGGATTTCAAACTCTGAATTGGATGGTCCAAGCTCTTCATCACTATCTTTATTTACAGAGGACATATTTTTTTTCAAAAGAACATTTCCGTCGTGGAATACCCAACCTTGAGACGTTTTCTTCATTCCAATACACGTTAGAGTTGCCTTTCCAATCATGTTTCCTCTGCCACATATTTGTTTCTTTTCACCAGTAAAGTCAACACCATAATGTTCTAGAACTTTGCTTATGAATACTCCATATGGAAGTCTATGTCCTTCTCTTGTTCCTACCTCTAGGATATGTTCTTTGAAGACAGCGACCCAATTTGTTTGTTTTCTATATTCAATTTCATATAATAAGCAAACATCCACAGGAGTAAGTTTTGTGATGTTGTATCTTCTAGGTAACAAGATATGTCCTATGATGAATGCCACAACTTTTTCTTCAATATCAAGCCACTTGAATAGAAACCCTTTTTCCTTTTTGTATCTTCCTTGGTATCTCATGAAACTCTTGAACATTTCTGTTTTCTGTATCTTTTTATATCTTGAAAAGTCAAACTTGTGAGATAGTTCACCTTCATTTCTCAATCTTGTGAACTTCCACCAGATATCATCATCAATAATGATGTTTATGCCTTTTACCCGAGAATGAATGTTCCCATTCACTTCTTTGACATTGTACTAGAAAACCTCTACTAATTCATCATAACAATCTTCCTTCAGTTCAATGAATTTGCTGAGACCTTGAAATTTAATTTCATCAGGAAACATAAACTTTTCTTATTCGAACAGAGCAAGTTCAGCCATATGATGTCTGACAACTTCTTTGAGTGATCGCATAGTGAGGAATCTTTCTCTGGTTGTATCATCACTGATCCATCCAGAAGGATCAACCTATCTTCTTGCAGACATTTGACGCTTTCTTGGTCTTGATGATGAAGAAGCCATTTGAGCAGTGAAGAATGAGGGAATTACCATAATCAAAATAAGAGCTTGCTTTACCAAGATATATTTGAAAGTCTTAGACAATTTCATTCATTTATAGAAAGAAGATGCGCCAAGGACATTTCTTAAACCCTAAGTTTAAATCTTAACATTTTGAAACAGAGTTACTCACATGATCAAATTATACAGTCGATTGAATTAAAGATGGATTTGACTAAGGCACGTAAAAATCATTTTCAATCAAATTCAATCATTCAAACAATTCAGCACACAACACAAACAATCACTTCAGCAACAATCAATCAATGTATGCATGATGCAGCAGATAGATACAGGTTTACCAGTTGTAGACATTCAAGGTGTTTGATATATTCCATGGTTAATTCATCCTTGAGAACAATTCTGTATCAACTACATAACCTGCAAAACAATTAAGTTTTGGTTGCTGGTACCCATTTAATTTTGGGTCCTTGATTGTTAGTTCTTGTCACATGTTCCTTTGGTATCCATACATATAATCCTTGAGAAACAACAATATTTCTATAATAGCAATTTCTAACAGTATGACCAACACAGTTACAATAAAAACATGCATTTCTGGCAGGTTTTCTTAAATCATTAAGTTTTCTAGCATTGGTTTTGTTAGAGTAACCTTTATATCCGATTCCTTGTCTATTCTTGCTTCTACTAGATGAATTCAATACAACATCTAAATTGTCACTAGCTTGAACAAACTTTGCTAGCTTGCCAATCAAGTAATTTATCTTTTCAATGTGTTTAGGACAGTTTTCACAAACTTTTTCAATAGTAACAGTTTTGGTTTCAATATTTCTAGCAGATGACAAAGCTTCATTTAACTCTTTTTCTAATCTTTCATTCTCAGCAACAAGGTTATCAAATTTATATTCATAATCTCTTTTTTCAGAGTTCAGTCGATTAACCTTGTATTCCAGTCGCATTACTTCAGCATGTAATTCTTTGTATGTCTCAATCAGCTGTTGATATATCTCTTCTATAGGCAGCTTCTCAAATTCTTCATCACTGTCACAATCACTCTTTGTCGTTCCAGCCATGTGACATATGTTGGATTTCTCCTCTTGGTCAGCATCTTCATCACTTGAGCTTTCTGAATCTGAGTTTTCCCAAGCAATGTAAGCTCCTAACTTTCTCATGTTTTTGCCTTGAGGAAATCTTTTCTTCCCTTTCTGCTTTGGCTGTAATTCAGGGCATTCAGGCTTGATGTGGCCTTCTTTTCCACATTCATAGCACTGGACAACATTCTTCCTGTAGCTCTTCTTTTTGCTTTGACCTGCATGGTTAGATAGTTGACTATCATTTTGTATAAGTCGACTAAATTTTCTTACCATCAAGGTCATCAATTCTTTGTCGCCCATCTCTGTTTCTGTGATGTTCTTGCTTTTAGCTTTCAGAGCTATGGACGTCTTTTCTTCATTCTCTTCTTCATCCTTCAGTCTACCAAGTTCTAACTCATATTCCCGTAACTTTCAAACAAGGTAGCCATATTCATCGTTGTAAGATCTTTGGATTCAGAGATTGCAATGACTTTTGGTTGCCAGTTCCTATTCAAACTTTTTTCAAAGACTTTGCCAAGAGCCATTAGGTGATTTACGATATGAGTGAACCGTTTTTGGACATCATAGATGCTTTCACCAGTTTTCATTCTGAACAACTCATATTCTTGTATCAATGATGATGGCATACCCCTTGCCATGACCTAGCACATTCATGAGGAGTTAGAGATATCTATGGAAGATGGACCTATACTCTTTCTCTTAGGCCATCTAAAGCCATCATGAAGATTTAGTAGAGTTAGAATAATTTTGGGCCTTGTATTTTGGGCCAAGTAGTCTAGATTTTATTTGGGATTTGTATTATGGGCCAAGAGTCTAGATTTTATTTGGGGTTTGTATTGTGGGCCTAGTAGTATAGGATTTCAATTGGGCCTTCTATTTTGGGCCAAGTAGAATAGGATTTTGACCAAACAAGTCAACAAAGGGTCAAGGCCCAAAGTTGACTATGCTTAGATGTCCAAAATGGGTGTGTTGACCAAGGGGTCAACATTTTGGCTAAGCTTGGTGGACAAGGGAGCAAGATTTCGTCCTAGAGATGTGAAGGCTTCCCATTGGAGAGTTTACCTCCTAGTTACTGGCCATGTGTCACTCTAGGAATGGAGAGTTTTTCCATAGGTAGTGGCCACATGTCACTCTTTCATTTGAGAGGATTTTTGCCACTTGTCTCTCTCTTATTGGAGAGGATTTCTCCTTGTTCTCCAAGACAACCAAGGTGGCTCTTTTAGGTTAAAGTTTCAGCCCATTTTGAGACACCTTATCCTAATAATAGAGGTGTTCTCCATCATGTAATCAACTTTGATTTAGAGTAAAGTTATGCTGCCATTTTTCTGCCATACTACTCTTTTAACGTCACCCTAGGCTAGAGCAACCCAAGTGGCCTCCTCTAGCCACCTTCCTCCAAGAGTTGGTCCAACCTCTCTTAGAGAACCACTAAACACACCTTCCATCACCATACAACTCACCAAAACCGTGAGCCTTCCATCTTCATCCATCACCAGTCCGCAAACCATCATCAAAACCATGAGCATTTTGAGTACATGGCTTGGTTGCTTCTAGATTTGGCTTGTCCTAGCTAGAGCATTGCCATCAAATGAATTCTTCCTGGCTCTCTTGACTTCATCTGTACCTTCATGTGTTACCTCTAGAACATCCCACATTTCCTTTGCAGACTTGCATTGGGATATCCTGAAAAATTCATCAATAGTTAGTGTAGAGGGAATAATATTCCTAGCTTTAACATCATACCGAGCTTTTCTATTTTCATCATCAGTCCACTCAGTAAAAGGTTTCAAAACAGTTTTACTATCAACAAAATTCCTTTAACTTACTATTCAAGAAAGACCTACATGCGAATTTTCCAAAAAGGATAATTTTCACCAGCAAACAGAGGTGGTCTGTTTGTTGAAGCACCTTCACCAAAAGTTTGAAAATTTGAAGCCATCCCAGATTTTACAGTCGAATAGAATAAAAACAGAGTCGACTGAATTTTCAAATATCTTATGAAAACCAGCTCTGGTGCCAATTGTTATGAAACAGGTTGGCTTCTTTTTACACCAAGAGGGGGGGTGAATTGGTGTTAATTCAAAATTAAAATCTTTTCACAATCTTGGTATGAAAAATTCAAAGCTTTTGATCTTTCCTTGAAATGCAAGTTATTGAAAATTTAATGTAGCGGAAAAACGTAGTTGACTGCCTAGCAGATATAGTCGACTAGAAAATAAAGAGTGTAGGGATAAGAAAATTCAAACACTGCTTGTATACTGGTTCGACCAACAATACCTACATTCAGTGTCCTTCCAACCTAGGAAGCAAATGCACTATAATGGTTGCGGTTTTTACAACAAGGAATTTACAGAAGCACCACGCCAAAATATAAATCTCCTCTTTAACCCAAAACTAAATATAGCTGCAAACACAAAACCAGAATTGCAACAAGAATCCCCTCTTCTACAATCTGCACCCAAGTCGAACAATCCTCAATGTGTCACCAGCACTCTTCAAAGGATGTCAAGCCTATCACAGCAGACTTCACAGGTTGCCAAGCCTATCACAACAGACTTCACAGATTGCCAAGCCTTCTGTCAAAAACAATAATCTTCACAGGATGCCAAGCCTATCAAGATCAAATCAGAAGCACCTTCTCTGTGCAGATATTGATCAAACAGTGAGAACAATGACTTCTCCTTCTGAATTTCTCTCAAGCAAGATCACCACTGTCTTTTTGGAGAATTCTTCCACCCTCTTTTTGGAGAATTCTTGGAGCTTCTAATGAATTCAATCTGAAACAGGAAAATGAAAATGTCAGATCACAAAAGTGACAGAACAATTCACGTTCTGTCTATTTATAACTTTTTGTTTCATCATATTGATTCATAGTCGAATAGCCTACTAATACAGTCGACTGTATTAAAACAGTTATAACAGAAAGTCAACATAAAGGCTGCTCAGTCAACGAAATCAATACACATTTATTACAGTTGACCAGGTCATACAATTTTAACTAACTTTTGAAATATAGACGTTGGAGCTTGTAGGCTTAATAGATTTTCAAATAGAACAGTAACACAGTCGAATATGCATTTCACAATGTCGACTAATACATGAAAAATCACTTTGAAATTCTTTTCAACTCAAAATCTCACACAACACTTGTTCACAAAATCTGTACAAAGATTTTAGCATAGTCGAATCCATAAAGAGTGTATTCGACTGGACTAGAACTTTGTCACAACAATTATAAGTTCAAAAGGTGCTTGTGATCTTTTCTTTCAGAAATGGGTAATGATCATAAACATTTTATCTCACATTTCAATACAAGCATGTTCCACAAATATAACACTCAATCAAACATAGGAACATACAATGTAATTCAATCAAAACATGTTCAGCGGATATGACAAACATTACAGTATAGAGCACTGAGTTGTCATCATAAAAAACCACTTTGATATAGAGTTTGTGTTGTCAACAATCGCAACACTGAGCGGTGGCTTTGTACCGCTGAACGGTGGCGTTGCTGATGAAGTTCACTGTTTCTCGCCTGAGCGGCGCCGTTGGGGGGGGGGGCATTCTGAGTGCCGCAGCTACCACCGGACGGTGTACTATTGGGCCTGGGCCAAAATTCTGTTATATTTTTGTGCTATATATAGACCCAGACGAACCAGAAGGGGTGTCTTTTGGAAGAAAGGACGCAGAAAAACGGTTTTCACACCTTGGAGGCAGATATTGGATGCGAGAGCTCCAATATTACAAATCTAGGGTTATCTTTTATATTCTTTCCATTCAATTAATCTAGTTTCACCATGATTATGGTGAACTAAGCCCTTTGTTCTTGGGGAACGATGTAATTCTTTGAAACTCTCTTATATCGAATTTCTTATTTTATTCATATACTTGTGTTTATCAATAGTTTGAGTTTTTCTTCCGTTCTTGCTAATGCTTTGTTTAAGACGTTATTCAAAAGTATCATCTTTGATTCTTTCTATATGGAGACGTATAGTTAGGTCTAGACATGAAGAGTTACTCTTGATAATGAATATTACCTAGAGATAGGAATAAGAACATCAATTGCCTTAAGCTTCTGTGAGTATTGAATTAATAATTTCTAGGGAGAATCGATATAGTAAACTAGTAATTGTGATTAGGCTCTTGTCATCGAGAGATCGAGTTTAGAGTAAAATATAAAGTGGCATAAACATTGATAACAAAGTTGAATCTAATAAGAATAGTAGATATTTAAGAGTGGATTTGGATGAAACCGTAAACCCCAACAATACCATTCATCCATATCTTTTACTGCCAATTGATCAAACCTTTGCATGCATGTTTACTTCTTGTTTTGCATTTAAAACTCAACTTATTGTTTGTTCAAGTCTCATGATTTCCATTAATCACATGAACGTTTAGGCCTTAGAGTCCTTTGGGAGACAATACTCGGACTTACCGTTTATTTATTACTTGATACGATCTGGTACACTTTCCAGGGTGTTAACAGATACCAAACTCAGAGAGTTCACTAACTTAGTGGACTCTGGGCGAGAGTATTATTGTTGAGAAAAATAATATGTATTTTGTTATAGTGTTGGACTTGATAGGCAAGGTATCTAGTCATTGAGAAATTATGCCTCTAGGGAGTGCTTCATAAGTGAGTGCATGATCTCGCTAAACGAGTTTATGTAAAATTTTAGGTAACATGTTTGTGGTTAAAATTGTTAAAATTGTTGTGAGAGTTAAGACAATTTTGAATGATGTTAAAAGATTTCTTAATGTAAGTATCTATGCATATGATTTAAGTAAGTATGATGTGCTACAAGAACGAATACGCAAACACAGAGTTCTCTAAGCCCAACAAGAACTCTCACTCAACCCCTGCAACATATAGCCACCCTTCACTATTAACTCGTCCATCCACCATAAACTCACCCAACACCCAAAACCCTCTGGAAAAACTGCACTCAACGCTCTAGAGCCCAGTGACTCACTGTTTTGGCAATGTTAAGCGCCACACAGGGTCATTCAACGCCATACCAGATGACAACTTGGGACCTATCCAAATGATCAAATTATTTTTTTTACACTAGGATTTATCCAAAACAAGTTTATCGTTAAAATTTAATACTACTATGCTCATTTGGTCAGAAACAAGATGCACCAGACCAACTCAACAACTTAAAAGCACCTATAACCAATTCTACACATTGTAAACTAGAAATTTGCAAACTAAGGGTCTATATAAGTCACAATTGATTAAAAAAAACCCTAAACATTTATGTTTATCACAGACCTTCTTCTTTAGATTCGCACTTGTTAAAACTCCTAAAATGGGCCAAAAATAACCAAAAACTCAACCTACAATTCTACTTATTTACTACTTCCCAATTTAACATCATATTTTTGGTTAACTAAGGTTCTAAACAAGTTTAAAGTGGCGTAAAACTATACCCCAAATATCAATTATCTCTCCAAATTGCTCCTATAGAAATTCACATATGAAAAACCCCAATGTAGACTACAAACCAACCTAAAAACACTCCTTTTTCACTACTTTCAATTCTAAATTAGTTTTGTACCTAATTGGACTTCAACAACAATATTCATCAATAAGCAAACATTTAGTCATCAAGATATAAACATCATTCAATAATTATCTCAATTTATAACATATTCAACCAAACATAATTTCTCACAACATATCAAACGAAAATTCATACTTCTTAGCATGAAATTAAAGAAAATATTAGTTTCTCTTACCTGATGGAAAGCTCAAACAACTCTATTAGACCAAAAACTTCTACCTCAACTCAGATAACTCTAACAGTACCTACAGAACACAAAATTATGATCAGAATAAGTCTTTAGAACCACGTTAATTGACCAAAAAGTAGAAAAGAAGATCGAGTAGCACATGCAACAAAACTTTCTTAAAACAACTAAACAAAGGAAAAATAGTAAAAACTATCTTAATCTATAAAGAAATTTTCTATATTCTTACCTTTTAGTGTTAGATACAAAATATTTATGTCTTGACTTAAATAATGTAGATTAAAAATTTAAAATCATCTAAAAATAAAATTAATTTATAAATATAAATGAGAAGCCAATATATTAAGATCATGATGGGGAGTTAAAATTTAAATTCATTTAATAATAGTTATTTATTTATTTTGTCATCTATCAAATTTTGTAAACATTTATCACTAGTGATAAGGAATAGTTAGGCCGGTATTTAAAGAACAACTATGTTAATGAAGATATATTAATAAAAAGTAAGGACAATGACATTATCAAGGACCACTAAAAATAATCGTTTTCCTAGAAAAGGACAGGAGATGAAAAATTAAGCATTTTCTCTTTATAGTAATAAGAAAAACTCAAAATTATACTTCTCAGTTATTTTTATAGAACTTAAAGAAAAATATTTTGTTATATTTTCACTTTTTTTATCATGAAAAAATAAAATAACAAAGAGTTGGAATAAATCCGTCGTTTAATATTTAAATTAAAAATTATGAAATTCATATTTTTTCCTTTCTTTAATATATTTTTCGTTTTAGAATTCTAAACTAGTCTCCCATCACTATTTTCATTCCATATTTTTTTACTTATATTTAATAGTTCCTAACTATTTTTAAATATTTAACTGTAATTCATTAATTTTATCGATTTTTTTTTTCACAACTATATGTTCCTAAATATTAAATATAATGAATTTATTCCATCTCTGTTACTAGATATTGAAAGAGATATGGTTATTTCAGATAATATTACGAAACGAATAGCTTTTTTCACGGTTGCCAAGCGTCTAAATATTCTTCTGTATAAAACTTTCCAAGTATATATTCTTTAAATATTAATATTTTCAAATATTTACCGTCTCCCAAATAAAAAAGAGTACTACAAAGCAAAGCATCTTAAATATTTTAATACTAAAAAATAGAGTATGACACTTTTTAATAAAGATTTAGTTTCAAAAAAGGATTAGTAAATAATTTTTTCTTTTTATTTTAGAATGCTTATATAAACTTTTCAAAAAGTAGTTCTCTTTAGACATTAAAAATATATTTTAGATGGTGAGAAATTTTGTGGATAAAAGATGATCATCACAATACATTAAGTGATATTTAATGAAGTTTATTAACTTGCATTAAATGATATTTAATTAATTTTATTGACTTAGTAGCTATAAACGTAATGCATAAAAGAAGTTGCTTTAGTCATTGTCTTTTCTTAACCTTATTTTCATAATTCTAAATCCACACGTGTTTTAAGTTTCTGAAAAAATAAACTCTTTTTTTTTTCACAAATTTTGAGAAAAAAATAATACAAAATACCAAAAAATAATATATAGTGCTTCAACATCTTAATGATATACAATTTTAATCTCATTTTCTAAACTTGGACCATATATATAATTTATGACATTGACACGTCAAACTATACTTCATCTCATGTCTTAATCATACTTACTATTCAAACTATAATTTTTAATATTTTTTAACATTTAAGGGGTAATTTTTGAAATATTAAATATTCATGTCCATCAAAGTCAAAAGGTTTTAGAAAGTCAATAATACTTCGGCTAACATAAATATTTAATAGAAAAATATTTTATTATCAGGCTGTATTAATGAATAGGTTGATATTGCATAGTGGTTAAATATCATTAAATACCAGTGACGAAAAGCATATAAATTGAACTCATTATTATTGATTTTTTTTATTTTTAATATAAAATTTATATTATTGAGGTTTAAATTACAATATAGTATGAATTAATTTACTTCTTAAAATAATATATTCATCATTTAGTCTTTATAAGTATACACAATGATTTTTTCAATTTGATAAAAATACAACTATTTAAATTCTAAATGAAAATTTTGAAAACTAAAATTTATAACAATTATTTTGATTGTAATTAAGGCACGAATAATGTTAAATTAATTTCACTAATAATTAATATTTGTATATTAATTATTTTCATAAATACTTTAAAAACAATTTCATTCATTTATAATTTTCCTAGTTTAGTGTAAAGATTTAGAAATGATGTTTTAGAAATAGTAGTGATTTAAAAATAGTGAGACTCGATTATTTTTTTAAGATTTAAAGAAGAAAGGAAAGAAGATTAGACAGAAGGGAAGAACTGGAATAGAGATGGAGAGTCGAAAACAAGGAAAAGCAAAAAGTAAGTTCAAGAACTCAGGCAAGAAAAACTTCTCCAATTAATTTCATTGATATGTAGAGATCTACATTTATATGAATCAAAGTATAATAGAAACAATTTTGAAATAATACTAACATTCCTTCCTAAATCAAAACCCTAGGAAGAACTTGAAATCACTCTTCCTCTGGTTGAATCAATGAAAAAAAACCCCTTTCAACATTTCTTCACCGATGAAACTCTTCTTTCACCGTTTCTTCACCGATGAAACTCTTCTCACTGGTAAAACCCCTTTCTAATCTAGGGTTTTCACCGGTGAAACTTTTTCTCTGAAGAAACCCCTTTCTGATCTAGGGTTTCGAAACCCCTCTCACGATCTCCAAAAATTATTTCTTTTACTTCACTGATCTGCTTTCTAACGGTTAGAAAGCATTCTCCTTTCAGTGCTTTGGTGATTATATATGCGATTTGGTTTTCGGATCTACAGTGTACGACCTCTAGTTTTCCTTTGTTCACTTGCTCTCTGATGTAATGAAACCTGGTTTCTATATGTTTTCTTCTCCCATGATAAGTAGGATGCTTAGCTAGGTCAACTGCAATCTGAACCCACGTCGAACAATCCTTAACGTGTAACCAGCACTCTTCACAAGATGTCAAGCCTATCACAGCAGACTTCACAGCTTGCCAAGCCTTCAATCAACATAGCAGTCTTCACAAGATGCCAAGCCTTCAAAGATCAATCAAGAAGCACCTTCCCCGTGCAGATTATGATCAAGCATTTAGCGCAATTGACTTCTCCCTTTGAATCTTAGTCAACAAAATTCAACACACATTTATTACAGTTGACCAAGTTATCAATGCTTAACTAACTTTTGAAAAATATAGCCGTTAGAGCATGTAAGAATAACAGAATTCCAAACAGATCAATAACACAATCGAATGTGCAATATACAATGTCGACTGACATATGTAAAAACACTTTGAAATTCTTTTCAACTCAAAATCTCACATAGCACAGGTTCACAAAATCTGTACAAAGATTTTAGCATAGTCGAATCCATTATAGGTGTATTCGACNNNACTAGAACTTTGTCNCAACAAATATAAGTTCATAAAGGTGCTTGTGATCTTTACTTCTAGAAATGTGAAATAAAATGTTTTCAATCAATCAGTTCATATTCCACATATTCATACAAGCATGTTCCACAAATATATCACACGATCAATCATAGGAACATACATCACATGACATAAAAACATGTTCAGCAGATATGACAGTTTAATTAGAATACGAACATGTAATGCATCAACATGTGTACTTTTATTAAGCATTGTGTTGTCATCATCAAAAACTAGTTTGATATAGAGTTTGTGTTGTCAACAATCTCAACAGAATGTTTGAAGAAGAGTCCATATTAGGATGTGCCATAGATGAGCTTGCAGGTGCTTTAAGAGTCTTGTAACCTGCAAGATACATAATATCAAAAATATAGGCGAGACTGTTCGATCTTTGATTGAATGTTTGAAGAATCCATATTAGGATGTGTCATGGCCAGGATGTAACTGCTTTAGAGCCTTGTGACCTTGGAAGATAAAATTTTAAATCACTTTCGATAGGGATTTTGTGTAAGGCTAAGATGTGTACCTTTCTTCTTTGACTCCCTACTTTCCAATGCTTTGAGTTCCCTACTCCGCTCGCTTGTACTCTTGACCGAGGGGGAGGTACCTGCAAAAGACACTATGACGCTCAATTTAGGCGTGTGTTGAGGAGCTTTTGCTCACAAGAGAATATTTAGTGAATTGTTATCACTGTTGAGTATTTGCGAGTGTCAGTAGAACGTACCTGACTGTTGGCTCTGACCTTATATTTATAAGTTATCTCATGGATCCTAAACTGATACAGGCCCAGTAAAATAGAAACAGATTTACCTTTAGATTTGGTCGGTTGCTCATAAACAACTTATCAATATCTTTAATCAAATATCTTTGATTATTTTATCCTCTGCTGGACTATTAGCCCAATAATAACTTAAACGTTGGTCAATTGTGACCCAACATCATTTAACCTGGTTTAAACTTGGTGTAGCGTCTTGAACCGAATATTATATATCATGCAGTAATTTTTAATATATGTAATAAAAAGAGATTTAATTAGAGATAGCAAAAATATTTGTATTTGTCAATATCTGATAAAATTTGTGGCAAATAATTAGTATTTTATTACTTTTTTATAAACAGGTCAAGTGCAGGTTAAGTATATGTTACCTACAAAATATCAAAATTAAAATTTAATTTATATTTTATTAAGTTAAATTTAATTAAAATTAAAATTAATTTATATTTTATTAGATTAAATTTAATTAAAATTAAAATTTAATTTAATTTCTTATATTTTATACTTTTTTTAATTTTATTCATATTTTATTTTAAATATTTATAAAATATTTTGTTTTAAATAGTTGTTTGTACGAATATTAAGTTAATAATAGGTGAATTGTTTTATTATGGATAAAGTAGTAGTAATTATTATCCGCGTGTCCGACTCAAGCTATTTTTATTTATAGGTTTAATCATTTATAAATATACCTCTTTTCTATTGGTCCAGAAAGTAAATCAAATAAATGAAACATTAATGATATAAGTAAATGTTCATCAAGTAAATAAAACTTCATTGATCTAAATGTCAACCAAAAATTTGGTGAGTATGAATGTTGGTCAAATAAGTAAATTTGGTTGAAAGTAATTTTGTAATTTGTGGAAAAAATAATCAATTAAGAACACGATGTTATTATAGTAAAAACATAAAGTGCTACTTAATATATTAAATTTTGTATTCTTTTTTTGTTTCATGTAATTTCTTTTTTTAAAAGAAAAATTATTTAAGGAATTTTTCAAATGATACCATTTGAATATCGCACATTTTTACTATAATTAAAGTTTTATTAACACATAAACTTAATATTGACCATGATACGATTAAGGACTCTATGATTGGTATTGTCACAATTTGACACTGATTATGCTTGAGATTGAAGATGGTGTATCATGCTAAATCAACTCTTAGCCTTTTAAACCTAACACTCATCTGATTGACCTAACTTGTTTGTTATTAAATTACATGTAAAAAACATGTTTAAATATATTATTTGGAATCATATTTCATACACCACACTTAGTGTTTATAATAAATATAATAAATTGTTTTTAATCTCAACCTTTAATAATAAAGTTTAACACACCTGAATTTTACAAAAAAGAAAAACTAATTATTACTATTTATTATAATCACTGAGTAATTACCACTTTAAAGTAGTAATTTAAAATATGTAATGTTTTCAATATTACTGAATATTACAGAATGAAGGAGGAATAAAACCCATAGAATGAAAACACACCTTTTTATTAATCATACGCAATTGCAGAATAAAAGGTATAATACTTACAATCATGAATAGAAAAAATACCTTTTTTATTAATCACGCAAATGCAAACTGAAAAATATCTACATCTACACGAAAAGGAACAGTGGTTAGTACATTAGTGATTGAAAAGGAGAGAAACCATGAAAAGAAAAATACACCTTTATATTACTCATTGAACAAAAATAGGGTAGGCCAAAATTAACTAAATTATATTAAATTATAGTTAACTGCACTATAATAAACTAAAAAAACTGAATTAATTAATATAATATGGAAACTGTTTTATAATTCAATTTTATAAAACTGAATTTATATAAGTTAACTAATAACTAAACGATACTATCCATTCAAACATAGACATACTGTGTTTAAAAAGCGGTAACTATATTTTATATATTTTATATATATATATATATATGGGTTTGTTAACACGCGTATGTCTGTTTTTCAGTTGGTACGTTTTAACCATGTGTATCAGATTATAATAGACAAAAATATCCTCATACATCATGAATTCTAAGTTTTAAGCTCAAGGATATTTAAATAATTTTCATTCTCAAAAAAAAAAAAAAAAGAAACCTGTTGCCCCAATTAAAAAAAAAATCAGAAACCCTTGACTAATCGTAATCCACCTTCCTCACTTATCCAATTTGTTTCTCTCTCGTCTCCATACTCTCCCTCAGCCACACACAACAATCCCCAACATCGTAATTTGTTGCTCTTGCTCTATTCGTTCATTTGGAGGATGTGTTATATATTTTTTATAATATGTGGTAATTTGAATCAAAGATATTTTTTAAAAATTGAAAAAGTTTACTCTTTCATAATCATTTTATATTTATTAATGTGTGTAAAATGAATATAAACTTTGTCACTTTATGTTACTCTTTCCAAATCTCAAAAGGTAAAAAATGATTTTACAGTTTTTATCTTGTACAGTGGTTAAAGTTTATTCTAAACACCTGCAGAAGTTGATTCAGTGATAAAAAAAGATCATAAGAAAATTAAAGAAATAGGTATAGAAGAGCTCTCTAGGAGTACAATTTTTTCAATTCTAGGTTGTAATCTTACATCATGTATACCATACCAAAAGAGAAAGGAAAAAGAAATAAAGGGAAAAGGACAATAGAGGGAAATATCTTGTTCTTTAAAAATATAATGAAATGTGGTGTAGATGTGTAAATGATGTATGAAATTTTAATTGATTTATGAAGGTTTTATTTACATGATTTAATTTAAAAATGAAATTTAATAATAAGAAGAAGGGAAAACATATAACACATCCTCCAAATGAACGAACAGAGCAAGAGCAACAAATTACGATGTCGTGGGTTGTTGTGTGTGGCTGAGAGAGATAATGGAGACGAGAGAGAAACAAATTGGATAAGTGAGGAAGGTGAATTAGGGTTAGGCAAGGGTTTCCGATTTTTTTTTTTCAATTGGGGCAACAGTAGGGATGACAGAGAAAATGTTGGAGTGAGAGANATGAAAGAGAAAGGGTTGAGAGGAACGAGGGAGGTGGGTAAGGGTTTGGGTTTTTTTTTTTTTAGAATGAAAATTATTTAAATATCCTTCACCTTAAAACTTAGAATTCATGATATATGAGGGTATTTTTGTCTACTATAATCCGGTACACATTGTTAAAACGTACCAACTGAAAAACAGGTGTATGCGTGTTAACAAACCCCATATATATATATATATATTAAACTTTGCATTCAAACATAAGTATACTGACATACAAACATAAGCATAGTGAGTTTCAAAAAGCCGTAAATAAAATATATATAATTACAAACTTTAAATTGTGGAATTGAAGAAAAAATTATTTAAAATATTATTTGTTTTATAATTAAAATAATAAAATGGTATATTTAAAGATATTATTTATATTTAAAGTAATAAAATAATATATTTAAAGATATTGTTTTATATTTAAAATAATAAAATAAATAGTATTTAAAGAAGAATATCTAGTTTATTTGTTCAATTTATTCACTGTCTTAATTGGTGAATAATTAAGATTATAAAAGAAAAATTTGAAGCATAATGAACTTTTAACATTTTAATTTAATTACCAACTAAATTTGTTAGGTGAATTATGTAATGACTTAGAAAAGAGTGACCAAAAGGAAGTGATAAGTGGTAACTATTCAGAAGGCTGAACATTTAGTAGAAAAATAATGTTTTCTTATAAGAGCTTTTAATTTAAAGTTTATTTCTTTTCCTAAGAAGTCATTGTCTCTCTTCCAAGTTCTCTTGTTCTTCTCTGCATTTCCTCTCTTCCAAAGTTTTTTTCTATTTTCCTTCTCTCTAAAATATCCTTTCACTGAACTAGTAGATCTTGATCAATAGGTGCTCAAACGCTCACCTCACAAAGGGCTTCATAGCAGACCAAACAGTTCTTTTTTTCTGGCAAGTAAGTCTTCCTTCTTGTTTCTCCACTGTCTGAACCTAGGGCATACAACTCTATTGGTTGCATGTAGTTAGTAGCCTTTCCTCTTCAAAATTTCTACCCTTTCTAGCTCTAAGAGCTGTTTTCTATCGCTGATGTGGTGGTTTGTAGGTTTTGTTGGGTCCTTGCTGTGTGAGGCATCATAAAAGCGCCCTTGTGAGCTTGATAGTCAAATAAAAGGTAAGGGGAGCTAGTTATGCTTCTTTGAATTGATTATATGCTTTGTATGAGTGGTGAAGTTTAATTGGCATACTGTTTGAATTGAATTTAATGTTTTAGGAATATTGGACGGTGTTTGCTGAACTGTGAAACTAGTGAAAAGTATGAATCTGTGAATTGGAAATGTGCTGATTATAATCTGTTTTGAATGTGTGTGAATGCTGGAATTTGGTATGTTGAAAGTGTCTTGAATGGAAATATTGTTGTGGTGATGTTAGATTAGAAGTCAGGTGTTTAGGTGGTGTTTTAGATCACTGTGAAAGGAAGTGAGAGAGTGATTTTGGGCAATTGGGGTCTAGAGAGTAAGGGGATGGTTTGAGTAGTTTAAATGGGTAAATTGGGACTTGCTAGGATAATAAAATTGAACTGAAACTGGTTAAAACTGGTAGGATCGGAATTGAGCCCTCAAGTTAGAGAAATTAGAAATCTAAAGATGAAACTAGGTCTAGATCACTTTAGAATTACCTTAAGAATGTTTATAATGCACTAGACAAGTTTAATTGGGTCTACAATAGGAATTAGAGGTCTTAGAATTTGAGGAATTTGACTACAATTGGCAAAGGGGGTTGAGTGGGCATAATCTGCACAATTGGGCGTTTTGCAGATTATGCAAACTCACAATTTGAATTGTTTCGCATAGCGAGTCCCTGCAAGGGAGTGGCCTCTGTTTAGTCTCTTGTTATGCGATCTGAGTGTGCTATGCGAGAGACTTAAAGTCTGTCACTTATGCAGACTTAATTCGCAAGGCCAATCTGCGTGTGCGCTATGCGAAAAGCGTCAGGCGAGTATGGTGCGCTTTGCGAGAAGTGCAGAGTCTAGTTGCTTTGTTTGTCTTTTGTTATGTGTTTGACTAAGTGATGGTTATCTTGTTTGTGGAGCATGTTTTAATCCTCATGACTTGATCTTTTAGAGCTTAAACATGTTCAAAGGTGTATGAATTGAAAAGGAATGAAGCATGGTTTCAAGGTTGCTTATAGTAGTTTCCAGTGTATAATCTCTTGGTGAGATTCTTAGTGTTTAGAATGAGAGTATGAGCTCAGTCTTGGGGGTCATCCTAAAACTCCAATGGTCTTTCTTCTCACGTAGAGAGGATTGATCCATGTGGTGAGGAGTAGTAGGAGGTCTTAGTCTTAGGGGCTTCAGTATGCCTCAAGGCCCGAAACAGGCTAACCTCGTGAGTGTGGTAGGGTGGGGAACCTAAGTATCATTTTCCACCACGAGCATAAGCCACCACGAGTGCAGGACCCGCCATAGCTCGACTATCATTCTAAAGTCCAGACAAGTCAAGTCTAGAAGATAACATGTTAGGATGTGTGTTTTATCTTGCCTGATTGAAGTTAACTCTTGTATGTACATGCTATTATGTTGTATGGTTTTTATATAATTAGCTCACCTTTCTTTTGTGGTGGTTCCATGTTTGTGTGTGTTTTCTTTTGCAATGATCATCCACTTGGATGTGAGCAGAGGTAGATGAGGTCCCTCTAGAGCATGCATTGGAGGAAAACGATGTTGCAGCTTAGTTTCCTAGGCTTTATTTCGTTTAACTTATGTCATTTTGAAAAACTTTAATATGTAGAAGTTTTAAATTCTGGTGTTGTTTTGAGGATGACTGTAATCATATTACCCCACTTACTGTCTTAACTACTTTCTAATATTTTCACTAGTAAAAACAGAGGATTTAAAATCGCACAATATGCTTCGGTTTAGGAGCAACCAAAGTTTATCAGAACATGGTTACATTTTTGTAGTTTACTCGAACTTTTCTACCTCGGTTACACCATAAAATTTAAATCGATGCACAATACCCTGCAAAATTTCTGCTGATTTGACTTTTGGTCTCACATCTATTGCCTCGGTTTATTGGGACCCGAGACATATGCACACCATATGAACTCGGTTAGTATTCTAACCGATACCTAACACCTAAAAAAGCTACTAGACTTCTCTTTTCTTCACGGACCAGCCCATGGGTCCTTCTCCTTCTCACACATTTAACCCTAAAAAAGCTCACGAAAAGCTCTCGCACAAGCCAGGGAGAATTCCTCTCCTTCTACCATTTCTCTTCACCACAGACGACCACGTTGGAGCAGATTGCGCGGAGGCAACGACCTAGCAACGACAATGTGGAGATGGCGCGATAGGCAGTCTTTGTGGTGGCTCGCAGCGACGCTCGTGGTGGCTCGTGGCAGTGCGATTGGTCGTTCTTCTTCTTCCCTCTTCTCTTTCTGGTTCTATTCTGGTTGTAGGGAAGAGGATCCGAAATTGACGGAGTAGGTGTCTCAGTGGCGAAGGCGACGAGAGCACAGCGAAAGTGCGTCGGAGGCACGGTGAAAGTGCATCGGAGGCTCGATGACACACGACGACTAAGAAAGTTAGGGTTTTGAGTTTGGGGAATTTCTTTTTGGGGATCCGGTGAGGTTCTAGGGGATCCGGTGGAGTAGCCATGGGGGTTTCAGTGGCTAGTTGTGGAGTCCTTCGTAGGCTGCGTGGGCTGGATTGGCAGAGGCGCATGGTGGTTGTGACGAGTTGGAGAAGAAGACTTCGCGTGGCTTCTCGAGAGTGAAGATGCCATTGACATGTGCCCAAAATACAATCTGATGTGTTCATTTGAAAAAGTTTGACATTTCTGTTTAATCTCAAAATACAATTTGTCTTATGTGTTGTTGATTTCTTTGAATGGTTATTTGCTGTATAAATTAACTAGCTATCTAA
This sequence comes from Vigna radiata var. radiata, assembly GCF_000741045.1. Classification (NCBI taxonomy): domain Eukaryota; kingdom Viridiplantae; phylum Streptophyta; class Magnoliopsida; order Fabales; family Fabaceae; genus Vigna; species Vigna radiata. Next base: position 15,945,813 of record NC_028356.1, on the reverse strand, counting down.
ACCAGCATAAATTTGAAATGGCTAAACTTCATTGGTTTTTTGCACTTGCTAAAAGATAGATCTATCTGGCTGGGAATCTAAAGAGACACTTCAACCTTTTGACAGCGTAAAGGAGAAGATGAAAGCTTTTTGAAAGATCCCAAGTTGAATGCAAATTAGGAATGAGTGGTTGGAAGGAAAACCTGGATGTTGCAACTGAACGTTTTAAGCTAGCAGGAGCTTTTGAGGCAGATATTTCATGAGCAAGAAAAAAAAAGTAAAAACTACTCTACTGCCTTGGTTCAGGTCCCAACGAAAATAGTAAAGGACGAGATCCTAACTCGGTTCACAACCGAGACATAAGGAAAAGACTTTTTACCTTGTCAGAATATGCTTCCATTGAGAAACCGGTGCTTGTGGTCAAAAGTAATCGATACCAATTTCTTTGAGTGTACTAATGTATAATTGATGATGTCTTTCTATATATATTTGTTATATAATTTGGAATGTCACAAATTAACCTTTAATTTAAATCCAAATTGTACTTTATCTTTATTAATATTATTAATATATTAAACAATTATTTAAGTTCATAACTTTTTAATACTTACATCAAGTTTATCAAATGCATAACAATCAACCGTGGGAAAACAATTATGCAGTTGATAATATGCTTACAAATTTCAGTTCAGTTATTAGTTAACTAATATAAGTTTACTTTTTGAAAACTGAACTCTTAAACAGTATAATTTAAAGAAGATATTAAGAAGTTCAGTTATTTTTAGTTTATTAAAAATACAATTAACTGTAATATAAGGATTAGTGACTGAAGAGGAGAAAACTCCTTGGTCAGAATCTTTAAATTCAATCAACATATTATCCGACTTAAAAATTAAAAGTCCATCATAATTTTACTTTTAAAAAACATTCAAAGATATATTATGATTTTATCTTTAAAGAACCATATCAAAGATAAAGAGAAATAAAAAATAAAAAAATACACACCTTTTTATTATTCACACACAATTGCACAGAGAAAAGGATCTACATGAAAAGGTACAATACTTGGTATAATAACGATTGAAGACAGAAAACTCAAAAAAAAATATACCTTTCCATTAACCACACGCAATTGGACACAAGATGTTTACAGATAGAGAGACAGCAGAGAAAAAAAGGAATAAAATAAACAATCTGATATTAAAAAATACACAGAAAACATTTTAGTCTTAATATAGTAAAAGTAAAAAGTGAGTAAAACTTATATAAATAAGGGAATAATGGCATGTTAAGTTTGAACAGACTCTAAAGTTGATCATAAATTTGCTCGGACTTAAAAATCGATTATTGAAGCCAATTAAATTTTGGTGTTATGCTGAAGAAGTGAGAGAAAAGAAAGGTGATAGAGAATTTTGAAGAATATAAATACTGAGTTATGCATGGCCTACATGTGTGTGGCATATACACGCTAAATTATTAGAATATCACACGTCCCTCTTTCCGTGATTTCACAGGTACAAACTAGAAAGATAGGAAAAACCTTTATCTTTCTCATTCTCAACGATAAATACTAACTACCTCTCTGTGTTTCTCTTCGTCTGGTGTTTTGCATTTGCATTTCTTACACGACATCACGTGACGACACCACATAACACAATCTTAACTTTATAACTGTTGAGCATCTCAAAGCTTTTGAAGATTCCGGAGCAAAAGTACAGATACTGTTTGAGAGGTTATTGTTGTCTTTGAGGAGCTGGCTCTGTTCTACTTTACAAGGTTCGTCTTTTCTGCACCAATGCTACCAATTCTCGCCGCAATTTGCGTGTGGCTGTGCCTGCTTTAGAATCATGAGCAGGAGGAGGCATTAGGGTGTGTATCCCTTTTGACTTGTGTTTCAATCATTCCAGTCTTGTATTCATTTAGCCACTTCATTCTTCTTCTTCTTATTGTATCTCAGAGGTGTATATAGTTTAAAGTTTTTATCAAGTTATTATCTTATTTTCATTCTTTCATTTGGGATTTCATGAGATGAATGTTTGACACATTTATTTGCTTTTTTTATTATTGTTCTTCAACTGGGTATAGGCCTGTTTGGAGAAGAAGATATTGTGGACTGTGGACACACAGAACTCTGGCCAACTCTCTAGAGATATCTTCACAAACCGGAATAGGCTTTGGTCTTTTTCTTTCTGGTTTTCTGATTTGCTCAGAGAGAGCGTTTTCTCTTCTCCAGCGCCTTCCCATTGATTATGGCTAACATTTGGTTCAATGTGATTGCTGAACTACCAATGTGTTTTTTTGTATTGTTGTGAAAGGAAGAAAATTGTGGATTTATGTACAAAGCTGTCTAGGATTGCTTATAAGAAAGTGCAACCGACTCAAAAGCCATAGAGACGATAAAATTGAAGGATTGGAACAAGCCTTATCTTTTGGTGGCAATCATGGCTATGTGCTTCTCTATTTTGACTGTAAGGAAGGAGAAATACAAGGTAAGAAAGTCAATTAGGATTTGTGTCTCTTGTTTTGTTTTATGGAGTTCCTATAAAACTTGTGAATTGTGATTGAATTTATATTATCTCACTTTTGTTTGTTTATTCAGGGAAGTGGAAGGTCTTCAAAGGAAGACTTTAGCACTCTACTTGCCAAACTACAATCTTCAAAAATGGCATCAGTGCCAACCACTTTTGATGCCACATTATCCAATGGTATTCCCAAAAATTCAAGTTTCAATTCGGGGGTTATGAGTCCTGATACTTGTGTGGAGGCTGAAGTACAGGAGGCTTATGAACGGAAAGATGAGGATGAAGATTCACCGAAGATCAAGAGGGAAATCTCTGATTTTCATCTCCAGGATCACGAAGCTGTTGCAGACAAAGGATATGGTGGAACTGATAAAGAAATAGAGTATCCTATTTTGTATGAAAATCAAGTCAACGAAGAATCGGATGACAGAACCGACAAATACAGCCAAAAGAGTGTTGAAACAACCGAAAGTGGACTCGTCAGTGATCCTGGGATTCGCAAAGCTAATTTGTGGACTTCTGCAAAGTTCAAGAGACACTTCTCTAACCTTGAAAAGTTTGATGAGCATGGTACGAAAACTCGTTTTTTGTCAGCTTTAAAGTCAAAGCCTTTTGATAATTTTAAGGAATTATCAGCAATGGTTAATCTTGAAAGCCCTTGGTCAGTGAAGAGTCACTGCAGTGCTGATAAAGTAGTGCTGAAAAGGCATTCTTCAAGTCAGTTACTTCCTTCTGGAAAGAAAAAATTGTGGTGGAAAATGATCCTGCGGAGCCACAGGAACATACACAGAGCTTTCTCAGGCAATTCAACGGTGGTTCCTGCCAGTGCTGCATTAAATAGTGGGTACTCTTCAGACACCCTTGAACCAAAACAAGGAAAGACAATGAGGCCTGTCAAATCCTCTGGTTCAATTACTGCAGAATCCTTTAACAAAAGAAGAACTGATAAAAGTACAGATAATAAAAAGGGGAGAAGGTTTCAAAGTGACCAATGGCTTGCTCTCTCCAAAGAATCATCTTCTTTTGCCAGAGTGGATGCATGGCTGAAAGGTCTTGAAATTCAGCAACTACTTCCTGAGGACGATTTTGATGTTGACAATGGCAGAAGCATAACCTTCCCACCTTCCCCTGATACTGGTGGAACAATGATGAGAGCCACATCTCAGTTGACTTATGCAGATGCCAATTTTTCAAAAGAGACTTTAACTGCCATTAGTGTAGTCCAGTCTCTAAATCCAGCTTCATCTATTGCTCACATATGTGGTATTGGTGTAAAAGCCATCCCTGCTATCTCACACTTATCCAATCTCCGCTCCGTCAACCTGTCAAACAATTTCATAGGTACAACTTGGAACTAGAATGTAGCACTTGATGCAACATCAATAAATCAATCACTAACTGCATTTACTGATTCATTTTTTCACATTGACCATGCAGCTCACATCTCACCAGGATTTCTACCAAAGGGTATTCAAACACTTAACTTGTCAAGAAACAAGATCAGCACTCTTGACGGCCTCAGAGAATTGACCAAGTTGCGGGTAATTGACCTGAGTTACAACCGCATCTCGAGAATTGGACAAGGTTAGTTTTTGATATAAGTTGATGCTCAAAGATTTTAGCACTTCAAATTTGTTTAGCCTTCATTTTCAGTTTTTTCCATTCATTTTGTGGTTTGTCAGGTTTGTCAAGTTGCACACTTGTCAAAGAACTATATCTTGCGGGGAACAAGATAAGTGATGCTGAAGGGCTACACAGGCTATTGAAGCTAACAGTTCTAGATTTGAGCTTCAACAAGATCACAACAACAAAAGCATTAGGCCAGCTAGTAGCTAACTACAACTCACTTAAGGCACTTAATCTGCTGGGAAATCCAATTGAAAGAAACATCAGCTACGGCCAGCTAACTAAAGCAGTCTCTGGTCTTCTTCCAAAGTTGGTGTACCTGAACAAGCAACCACTCAAGGCTCAAAGGACACGCGAAATATTAAGTGACAGTGTTGCCAGAGCTGCCCTTGGGAACAGCACGCGAAGCTGTGACAAAAGATCAATAAGAAAACTTACTCATGGAGGATCAACTCTTTCCAATGGATATAGAAGAAGTGCAAGTGCTTCCCACAAAAGCACGAACCGAACAAGTAGATCAAAAATCGGTTTTTAGTGCTTTTAGAAGGAACAACTCAATGGGACATGTTTTTCATATGGTTCTTTTCTTTGCAATGTTACACCAGACGAAAATGTGCTATAGGTGTTGCTGCCTCTTGATTTGTTTTTTTTTTTGATAAAATGATCCATAATCATGTAGTGGCATCAAGCCCAAAGGGCTCTAAAATGAGAGAGTGTGTCAGACTTATATGTGAAAGCCATTATTTGCTTTCATCCTACAGTCTGAACTTTTGAAATGTTTTTTGATTGTAACATTGTCAAGTTTTGAAGTCATGGACTCTTCTTTGTCTCCAACTTTGGTTTGTGGAACTTGATATGATATATGATCATCTGGGTTTCAGAAATTCTATGGAAAATATACAAATTGAATAAATGGGTGGCCCACTGGTATCAATCATCACTCTTAAATTATCTGAAGAACAACGCATGATAAAGAATTTCAGTTCAGATGCTATAAAGTATCTGATGTAGGACACCACAAAAATCCACAGCCCTCGAAACAGAGAGGGTTACAAGTTTCATCTAATTCACTGATTAGTCTTTCTTTAATATCAGTCAATTAATTTGCTTTTAGATTATAAATAAATGATTCCAGCACTACCTATGGCCACTGATTAGTGGAATTCTTCAATGGTGAGGAAGAATTTCCAAAAAACTTTCTCATTAGTTTTAATTAATTAAAGAGGACAAAAAAAATTAAAATATCCGACCTGCCGGATTCGAACCAGCGACCTAAGGATGGCTATCAGGTTCTACACCCACTACAGTCCTCCGCTCTACCAACTGAGCTAAGGTCGGTTATAGTAAATTTTCAAAACTTTTAATTAATAATTAGTTTTAAAACTTGTATTAAAGAGTACAAATTGTTTATTTATAATGTAAAAGTAAGAAGGCAAAATTAAAAGCATAACTCCGACCTGCCGGATTCGAACCAGCGACCTAAGGATTGCTATCTAGCACTTTACCAACTACGGTCCTCCGCTCTACCAACTGAGCTAAGGTCGGTTTTAATATTTTTCCTAGTAATATGCATTTTGCTTCTACACACCCTTTAAGGTCTTGTGAAAAAGAAAATTAAGAAGATTTTGTTCAAAAATTTTAATTGATCAAATGCTTATATATGAAAAGGAAAGAAATGGAAATAAGAAATAAAAGTATATATTATTATACTACTGTCTTAACTTTTTATATATTAAAGAAATCGGTGTCAGTTTTATTTAAATTTGAATTAGGAGAAGCTGTCATTTCATATTCCTGTTAAATAAGATCATAATTCATATGGGTGCAAAGTCCTTCTCATATTTATTCCAACAAAAAATGTCCTTCTCATTATCGTCAGATAAGATTTTGAATTGTTTAGAAGGAAAAACCTTCTACATCCAATAAGACGAGCCTATATTTATTACAATAAAAATAGATAGATTCTTTTTAATTTAATTATTAAAGAATAAGTAAAATAAATTCCTCCAAATAAGCTGTCCTATGTTTGCACACTTCTGGATGTTTTTTCATTAGTTAAAAGTATTATATTCTGTAATTGTAGTTTGGAGAATTTGAATGAAGAGTTGTATTTTGAAATCATGTAATTGCATGTATTTTAAATTTTAAAATATCAAGAATGGTACCTTTGCTATATAATAAAGCTTGTCATCATTCAAAGCTTTTGAATTTTTTTTTGAAACTAATATATATTCGAACATTCGATACCATTCTTATTGCATTATTTTACATATCTACCACGATATCTTTTATTTTTCGGAAATTGTTATAATATTAACATTTAAAAGTGCATCTAATTAAGACCCTCATCATAGCAACTTATAACACAGTACTTTTCATGCAATTGTGTCATCAAACTCTTGTATTTGGTACAATTTTATAAAACTGTTTGAGAAGAATACTTGAAATTTTTTTAATATGATATATTTGAACAAATTTATCAATGAACGTTTTAAGAGAAAAAATTCATTCACATGATTTTTTAAAAAATTTTAACTTTTAATTCATATATAGTCTATTTTTAACTTTCAATCATATTTTTTTTCTCCTAATTTTTTTTCCCTCAAAGTTAGGTTTATTAAGTTTTCATAGACATGAAAGTCATTTTTCATAATGATTTATAATCTCCACTTCTCTTTTTCATCATTTTACTTTTATTTTAAGAAAATTACTTACAAATTATAATTTTCCTTAAATTAATAATGCCAAACAAACATCTATTCGCAGATGTCTTGTTACAATCGGTAATGGACTGATCAACAATATGATTTTGATTTAACATTATAAACATTGACAAAGTATGAAGTGTAGTTTTGCCAAAGCTTATAAAAGAGACATTCAATAACTTGTGAAGAGTAGCAGAAAAATATTCTATAAGGGGTAATCATCCACTGAGCATTTTACAACAATAACTTATTATCTCACCATGTTCCCAATCTTAATATTGATTCTGTCACTGTGTAACTCTAATCAGACATCACATGAAAAAGTAAATTAACCTACCAGTATACTACTTTCTCATCTGCTCTGTGGCTTGTTTGGTAATTACATGGTCCTATGCACACCTTACGGTTACATAGGTGATGTGGTGGTATCATTGAGGAAGATACAGTTTCCTCTATATCTTAGTGTTCTTTTGTCCAAAATTTTGAACCCCCCACTTTGTATTTTGGAGCTTTATGGTCATTATGGAAATGAATAATATATATATGTATATATATTGATCTAATTTCTTCAGGCCTTAAACTTTTTAGCTTGCCTGTCTCTTAAAGAAAGGTTTCTGGCAGATCAGGAGTCTCTGATCACTGTCACTTTCAATTTCTACCACTCTTGCATCCCACTTCAGCTGTGCTGTTAGAGCTCTGGCTGATTCTATCAAGGGAACTGTGTCACGAATTATAATCCAACCCTGCACACATGACCAGTGTCAGCATATCAAAAGTCCTTGAAGGGGATGAAATCATGAAACATTTTTACTTGTTTAAAAAAGTATTTTATATGAACATACTGATCACACTCAATCAACAATGTACACAATAGAAGGATTGCCTGATTCAAAGTTCATACACATTTTACAGAACAAACTGCATAAAATATTGATGCAGTACTTTCTGAGAAAATCTTATAACAGTTTTGGTTCAACAGTGCTAAATTGACATACCTCTGGGCGAAGTATTCTGTCAATTTCAAGGAACATGTCAACCATGGTACACCTGTGCTGCTCAGTTTCAAGGGATAGAAATCCTGCTGCATGCACCAAGTCATAGGTTCTAGGGTATGTCGGAAAAGCCTCACACCTACAAGCCATAGAAAATAAAAATTATTAAGGAAACTATAATTACCGACAAACTATTCCTCACAAAATCATATCAAGGCTATAAGCCAGATGTAATTGGAAAAGTAAATTGTATACGATCATGTTTTAATTTTGCTCTCAACTAAGTATTTTAGAAATGTCAGATGTCTGAATCATTACTAAAATTAAAAGGCCGTGTTCACAAGGTGTGAATGTTAACATGGTATAAACCTCCACTGAAAATAGTTAGACCTGGATCAAGAAATTAAGGTTAAGGTTTTAAAAATAACAACGGATCGAGTTTTAAAAGGTGGAAGGAAGAAACGGTAAAGCATATGACTGAGAATCTATATCAAGGTAACCAAAAAAAAAAAAAAACTAATTGAACTTGTCATTTAAATAAAAGGGCAAAGGAGATTAAAGTACCAATCATGGAGAACACCAACAAATCCTCTGTCCTGGATCAAGGGAAGATAATTGGGTCCATTTATTGGGACAACATTCATCACCCACACAGACTTTCTAGCTTGCAGCAATGCAGAATTAAAGCCACCAAAATGAGCATTCATGTCCAACACGTTTCTGAGCATGTTGTAAGGGGGTGAAGGGTCCTCATCGCCCGGCCTCTTTGGATGATCAGAGAATATCAAAGGTGACAGGAGAGACCAATAATTCTGGACTGCGGTTTTCCAGCTGTCAGAGTCCTCAGTAAGTTCATCAGGCTGCAACCCTGGTACATTGAAAAATATAGGCCTATTAAGTTAACCAAATGAATAGGAGATTTGATTCAGCAAGAGAGTACAATTACAATGCAATCACTTCCACAAAGTGGTCTACAAATCACTAAGAACATAAACATTACCGTATATAGCTAACTCGTTCTTGTTCAAGTTAGCACGAGAAGGCCATCTTTCCCTTTTCTCAATTGGAATCCAACGAGCGCTCTGCATTCCTCCTATGCAGTTTTGCAGTTCTCGATAATGTGGAGTCTCCACGTCAATACCTCTACCACACAAAGAAGGGCCAGAACCTGACTTTCTGGTAGTAAGAAAAGACCAAGCTAAGAGTCAGGTCACATTCATTTCAAAATTCTAAACATATTGCATATACATAGTATAGAATCTATTAACTATAAATCTGTTTTACAGGACAAAAAATGTCAAATAATTTTTCTCAAGTACATGTATGAAAGAATTACCTTGAAGCATAGCAACCTTTTTTACTGGTTTTCTTCCATACTACCGTTTCTTCTTGTTGCGACAGCAGTTCCCAGCAAAGAGTTAATGTAAAATCCTGTATAAACTTCCATCTTTTCTGATTCTCTTTGTTATGAGCATTTCTTGGTGGTGATGTCCAAACAAAGTACCCACCCGGTTTTAAAAGTCTATCTGCTTCAATCAGGAGCATGCCATCTACACCATGTAATATGAGTATTACTAAGTTACAAGGTACTAAAATATTAATAACAATTATACATAAATCAAAGTTCTGGTTCTGAAGGAAGATACAATTTTTTTTAGAGTTTATGTTAACACCTTATAACAGATAACAGAACGGAGAGTTCCAAAAGTTAAACCTGGTTTTGTTGGATACTTCAGGAATGGCAAGTAAACATTAAAAGGTTTCTACTTATTTTAGCACATTTAACTATGGGAAACTTCATTTAACAAAGAACTAAATATGGATATTTTTCCTAAAGTATGTACCATATCATTTTTCTTAATTCTGCAGTGCAAAAATAGTTCTTTTGCATCAGACATGCTCCCAATGAGTTGTAGGCATACCAGTTAGAATCATTTTATTAATATCCGATAAGTCAATGTAATAAACTTACCAGAAATACATCAAGGCATATAAAACAACAAGGCGTATTGTCAAGAACCAAGGAGTTGATCCTATTCTTATTTCATGACAACTAACCTCTTCCTATAACACGTATAATATGTGATGTATCACCTATGTTGTCAAATAAGTAGAGAATATGATTGATGCATGTTGATCCAATCCAACAGAAAGTAGCATAGAATGAAAGTTGGAAGATACCTTTCTGGTCCCAATCAATGCCACATCTGGCACAATGTAACATATCAAAGGATAGAGATGGAAATGGCAGCTGCTTCGAAGTGAAAGAAGCAATCATAGCAGGAAGACCCCTCTCGAGAGTAAGCTGAACTTGACTGCCAGAAGGCTCATAGTTTGCAATGCACATAGTTAAAAGCTGACTGTCAAAGAGATGTGCTCCAAAGCTACCATAGCCACAACCTATGTCTAGTATAGTTCGAACCTACAAATTTTAGGATGCCAAAATTCTCGATCAAATAAGATTTCATGGAAGGAGCATCACAACCACACTTCCTGAACTCAGTTCAGATCCAATGCCACAAATCCATATAAAAAATCTAACACAAGTCCCTAAAAAGCACTTTATAACAATCACTTTCAGACCCAACAAGTTTATAACAACTATGACATATACAAGGTACCATCTTATATGCCCGGAGTGAATATTTTAAGAATATTCATTTTATCAAGATAGTTAATATATATATTATAAGAATCGAGATACCAAGTTCTTTACGGTAAAATATATGTCATTAAGTATTATGAAATTGACTGAGAGAAGGTATCAAATTAGTGAAATACAGGTATAATCAATAAAGGCCGTAAAAAAATCAAGCAACAAAAAATTGATGAGTCCATTTCAAGAGAAAGCACAAAAATATTTACCCCAGCTTGTATTAAATAAGATTCATTTCTAAGTCCAATCATTTCAGCAATTTGATGTGAGTAGTCTTCAACACCATCAAACATGTGAGAGGCTGAACGAAATGAAATTTGCTCTTCGTCCAGCATCATCATCCTGTAATTAGATTACATCCAAAAGCTTTAGCAATCAAAAATAGCTTAAAGCAAGAGAGACATTGATATGTCACTCACCTCTTTGTCAAGCTTCCAGAAGAAAGAACTTCCTGTGCTGTGATCTTCACATTAGCAACCCAGATAACATCTTTTCCAGTAGGCCACCTTAAAGGAATTTTGTAATTCACGGGTGGCAGAACTAAACAATTCTGCCTAGGCTCATGACCACATTGCCGGTCAATTTCGTTGCTATCAGAAACGTCCAATTCCACATTCTCAGAAACATTGTAGCAAGGAACAAAGTTTTCCAATTCCTGAGGACAGAATTCCGATTCCTTCAACCTCAACGGACCGCGAGAAAACTCACCAATATCCATAAGGTCTGAGACTAGCTTCTCTTGAAGCCTTCTATAACCATGGTAAATGTGACCTCTTGACGAGGATGAAATCGATAAAGTCCACCAAAAAGATCCAGTAATAGCCAGAACAACTATGAACACTAAACTAAACTTCAAAGAAAGCAGCATCAGCTTAAGCCGGTTCCGCGGGGAGCTAACAATGAAGGAATCGGATGCAAAACCATTCTCACCAATGCCATTGCCATATTTGGAATCAGAATTATTTCCCAGAAGCAACCTCAAAGGAAACCTCAAAGCAAAAGGGCTATGATCTGAAGAACCCCTCTTATCCAAATCTTCCTTTTCTGGTTTATCCTTAGATTGGGAGTCCCACAAGTCATGGCCACTCTCAGGGAACCTAACCCCACCAGACACACCTCTTTGCAGAGGCCTAGACATTCTCTGACCAATCACCAAAGTAGCACAAACAAGTTCACCTACGAATAAATGTTCCTATCGAAACACCACAAAACCCACCCAGAAACCAATAAATACAACAACAAATGTCTTATTTCACAGTAGGCGAAGTCGGCTAAGCAGATCACACGATGCAATTCGACTTTAACAAAAACCAAATCTTCAATAAAACCCAGAAAACAGCAGAAGAGTGTCAGTTACTCCAGCGTCATTGTATTCATTGGGCTGAAACCATCTACAGAATCTGGCTCCAGTTAAGCAAATGCAAACCTACAAAAAAGAAAAGGAAATACCGCGTCAAACTTGGTGGCGTGCATTTAAAACAGTGAAGTCACGAAACTAATTTAGCATTATTATACAGTAAGAAATTAAAAGAAAAAGAAAAAGAAAAACACAAACTTTCTCTCATTAGGGAATCAAAAACAGGGGAATAACGACAAGGCCGCAGTAATTAATTCACCGCATCAGATCCATCACGGACCCAGCACTGAAATGGATACGTACCAACATCCATAAAAGAAAAAAGAAAAATTGTGCAGTAACGAAGACAGAGCAGTGAAAAGAAGAAGCTAGTAGTAGTAACTACTAACCATGGCACAAGCTCATTTTCTTGGGGAAGGGAAAGCCGTTTGCTTGAGATCAAAGCAGAGAGAAAGAAAATGAAGAACTTGAAATTTAAAAGGAAAAGGATGAATAGTAGAGCAGTAGTAGTAGCACCTTGTTTGTTTTGGGGATGAAAAAGAAGAAAGAAGGAAATGGTGGAAGTGATTTATGGAGGGGGTGTGTGTGAGTCTGTGGTTGGTTGCTTGCAACACAAATCACAAGAAGAACGCACGCTGTTTGTTCTTGGTTATGGTTTGCTTGGTGTGGATCAGTGATTGATTATTCCCTCACACTCACAAGCCTCCTCGAATGATTAGAGAGTGTTCTTTAGAAATGAGAAATGTGAGAGAGAGAGAGAGAGAGAGAGAGAGAGAAAGAGAGAGAGTCTGAGACAGTGATTCTATGAAGGCTAGCAGGTTTAGTACTGATCGGATCGTGACACAAAACACTGTCCAAGAAACAAAATTATAATATTCATAATAATTCCTACTCATTCATTGAAAAACAAAATAACCACTTTTCCTTAATTATCAAGATAAATGAAATTATTATTTAATTTGACACTAATAATTATATATGCGTTTTAAATTATCTTTATAATTGTTCCCACCAGACACAATATGAGACTTTTTTTTTCATTCTTCAATATAATTCTATGCAATTATCTTCTTTTTTTGACTTTGATAATTTTTTAAGAATAAAGTCGTAATAAATAACAGATATTAAAGAAAATAATATTTTGGATATATGATAATTGATTATCATTAAAAAACCATTAATTATTTTTTAGTTATTTATTCATACAATCCTTCTTTATTTTATTTAAGGATAATTTTGCTTCAAAATAATTATGAATTGAGTCTTTTTTATGCACAATATTAGAGGGAAAATAAAAAAATATATATATTCTCTTTATCGGCACCAACAAGACTCTTGTTCAATATTTAATTTTAAGAACAATTTATAAAATTTTGGGAAACAAAAAGATAGGTACTTTCTAATTTTTAAAATGGTTTTTATAAGAGAAAAAAATATTTAAAGTGGAGTTGAACATTAATCGAAATAAGTTTCTTGTAAAATAAATAAATAATTATATATATTAGAAGTGTTTTAAAATTATTTATTTCAAAAACAAAATAGAGGGTTGTTCTATTCACTATTTTTATTTGTCCACTACATTGAGATAAAATTTTGCTAGTATTTATTTTTTATTTAAAAGTTAAATCAATAGTAATTAACCATTATCCTCATTTCTGAGTAAAACCCCACTTGATTTCTTTAACAGCTATGGTAAAGATTCGAAAATTGAAAATTAAAACAGTGAATAAAACATAAGTTTACGTTTAACTATTTTGTCAGAAAAGAAAAGGTTGTAATAGTACTCGTAAACTGTTTTGCAAAGCATGCTAAAACAGTACTTAAAAAAAAAGAAAATTATATGAATTAAATAAAATCACTCATTGGTGTGATTGTGATGTTAAAAGCGCATGCAAGAAAGTACCACTATAAATAGTAGGAATAATTTTTACAAAGAAGTAGTAGTAGTAATGGATAATATTCCTATATAAATAAGTAAACGCGCTTAACTCTGCTGGCAGAGTTCCAGAACGCGCTTTTCATTCTTTTTTTTCAAACAGATTCATGTTCTGAACAAAATAATAGGAAGAAAAGGTGCTTAAGAAGCCACCCAATCAGGTATCGACCAAGAACAAAAAAAAAAGTTGCCAACTAATATGTTTTATTCATCAAAATTCCACATGACACTTTTTTAACTTTGCTTTTAGACGGTGGTAAAAGCCAGCTTGGTCAAGCTAATGATGCATGAAAAAGAAAAGAAAGGTGCCAATTTTCTATTTGACAAAATTTAGATGTAACTTTTTTTATTTTAGATGTTTATTTATTTACTTATTCATATTATTCTTAATAAATTACATATTTATGTCGAGATTATTTTTTTTAGATTGGAAATGAAATGGGGATTTGAGACAGTGGTGAAGTCATAGGATTCTTTCTTTGCTGCTTCGCTGAAGTGTGTAATACATCATTTGACTTGCGGCTGAGACGAGGTACACTGACCGACAAGTTATTTTATCAGCATTAGCTGCTATTAATATATTTTATTTTATGAAAATCAAAGACTGGTGCATGTTTGGTCCAAATTCACATTCACATTGCATGAGGCCACGTTGGTTAAGTGATTTGCGCTTACATTTGGCACAAACGCACATTGCTTTATAGTGGGTTAGGAACATTACACGTTTTCATTTGGTGCTCTTTATTTTGGGTGAAAAACCTCATTAGCTTCAATAAAATAGCTTTGACCCTTCTCAGTTTAATAGTTAGTTAATGTTGTGATCGATAGAATAATTAAACATTAGTCAAACGTTAATAGAATTCAACGTTGCTACAATGAAAACTATGTTTTTACATGGATTTAGCTTCATAAGATTCAGATGTTTTAGTTGTATACAATAAAATGACTATGATTGATTGTATGTTTTTAAAAATTCATTCAATAAAGGTTTTTCTTAATTACAAAATCCAAATTCATTAAAATATCATAATTGAATTCAATAAAATATATATGAAATGTAAGTTTAAACTACTTCATTAAATATGATAAACAAAATTTATATAAGTTATCAACGTGTAATTATGCTCGCTGTATATATAATTCTAATTTAAGTTGTTTTGATTGCATTTTTCGTCCTCTCGAATATTTTGGACAATTTTGATCTTTCAATCTCTTTCACTTTCATATCATATTTTGTGAATGTAATTTTGATAGATCTATGGTTCCCGTATATTTCAAGTTATGTAATTTCATTTATTGTTAAAGATTTCAAATTTGAATTCGTGAAACATATGAATATTTTTTCTACCGATTAAAACATTCATGTCAACTAATACATTTGGTAAGATATCAATAAATTATTATTTTTATTTACAATTATTTATTTATTTTTTTAATTTATTCTTTAATTTTCTTTAATTAAATATCTTAACCTTTTACTTTTTGTATTTATTGTATTTTTCTCTCTTGCAAAATGACTTAGCTCAATGTTACCAATTAATTTAATAAGTTGAGAGATCTGGAATTTAATCAGTGTGAGATCTTCAAATATTTCGGTGTTAACTATTGAATATATTAAGATAAATAAATGAACTTTAATATCATCTGAAAAAATCTTAAAAAATAAATTGCAAACTTAATAATAGGATTTGCATCAACCACATCATTAACTATATTTTATGAAAGTCACTTGAAATATTGGTTAAAAAGAATGTTTTAGATAACTTTTATGAAGTGCATAAGCTGAGATAAGTAATTTAGTTTAAGATCAAAACACAACTTTTTTTTAAAAAAAAATATTTAAATAGAAAAGTATACATTTAACCTTTAGTTTTAAAAATACAGTAAATGAAACACGTATATGTATATAGATATAAAAGAAAGAAAAAGATAAAGAAATGAATTGAAAGTTATTGGTTAAGGCATTGAAAGATAACATTACTCCATCCTTCTTCCTCAGCATTCCCATCCCCTTGCATGATACATGTCTAGACCATGGGTATGGTAATATAGTGAAACTTATTATGCTTATTGTCAGAAGCATTTAGGATGAAAGTGACCTATGAGAATCACAATTTGCAATAGGCCTTAGCCACTTTTCTTTTTTTTTCCAATGTGTTTAGTTGCCTCAATTGTTTAGGTATGAAATAAATGGAATGATGGGTGTGCTTCTTGCTTCAATAATTCCATGCAATCAATTAGCATTATATATATATATCAAGTAATTTATTTCTCAACACCCATCTAATTTGCATTAACAAATTTGTTAGTGCCAAATAATTGAGCCCTTGAAATTATTTTATTTTGTTTCTTTTGTATTTTTGGTGAAAGTCATTCATACACACTCACTTAGTGGGTCATATGCACTGATACCAGTCTCCATCCGTTCCCATCATCTTTTTGGATGAAGTTCATTAGACTTTCAAAAACAAAGGAGGAGAATATAAATAATTTATATAAACAATTAATAAAAGAAATGAAGTAAAAACAGACTTTACACAAACATGAAGAAGTTGCATATTTAAATATAAACTAATAACACTTCATCTTTGCCTAGAAATCAAATATAAATATGTCATGAATTTATTAGAGTTTTCCTAGCTTTCTCAAAAATGTAGAAATAGAGTGACCCAAAAGTTCTATTTAATATGAAAAATACATTACACAAATATTACAAACTTAAAGATCACCTATTTATGACTGATGAAAATACTAACTTTATATTTCATGGATACTTCTATTTATCACGTTTATTTTTTATTTAATTTCGTAAAAAATAATTTCCATTAAGTTGTTTTTCTATTGAACTTGATTTATTCTTCTGTTCATTTATTTTTTTTTCATTTAATTTTTTTATTTATGCTATTCTTTTACATCGTTTTAAATGTATATACATTATTTACCGTGAGTTCTCTTTCAATCAAGTCATTTAACATATGTTTGTAAGTCTTTAATGTTTTATCATAAAATTATAAAATAATGAAATATGGTTAAATTTTAATATGTATTTTTAATAAAAAAAATAAGGATAAATTTATATTCTTATGGTAATGAATCAAGCACTCCAAGTAATTATGTAATTTATAAAACATTAAAAAAAATATAATTTAATTGAGGGGAAAGATAACTTTAATTAACTACCCTATTGAAAATGATTAACTATTTAATTATAAAATAATGAAATATAATTACTAGTCAAAAAAATTATAAGTATATCTGATTTTTCTATGATACTTAATTTATAGCTTCACCGAAATTGAGAGGAAAGATAGCTTTAATTAACTACCTATTGAAAATGATTAACTATTTCATTAGTAAAGTATGAATATTTTTTTAATCCTTACCAAATAAAATCACGGGTAGTTAAAGGAGAGTCAAACTGATAATCCACTCAAAAACAAATTGAAGAAAGAAAAATGCATACACATAAACAGTAAAACGATTTTTTTTGTCGGGTAATTGTCAATATATTTATCAATATATTTGTTGAGTTAACATCGCTAAAATTGAGATTTAGAAATTAAGTGTTAAAGGTATCGAGCTATCAAAGAAGGATATTAAGACAAAAATATTTAAAAGAATGATATGATATAAATAAATAAAAAATGTGAAAAACAAAACTAAGAAAAATGGAGATATAGGATATTAACAAGGGTAAATGTTTCGGTAACATTTGTTTGGGGTCGGTTGTTCTTTCTTGCCATGCTCCGGTTGTCCAACTCTTCATGTGATCCTTTCCAATTGGGGGTTGACCTGCAAAGGACACTCTGGCGTTCAAGTCAGATATGTTTCACAGAGAGGTCAATATTTTTATTAGGATAGATCAAGATAATCGTACCTGAACGTCGATCGTATATTTACAAGGCTTGTGACAGCCAAACGCATTGATTAACCATTAAAACAATATATTTTTAGGTAAATCAAACCCAATAATTAATAATCGATACAGTAAGTATATTTGTAAAGCATAATACAATATGTCCTATTAATACCTGATAGTTGTCCATAAATGACAATTAACTCTGATAGGTATATTTCATATAGTACATAAGCCCCCCAAGCCCAAACAAGCTCTTTATTGAAAGAGGTGCGTAGGGGTTATTATGAGCTTTAAAAGAGGTCGCTCACGTTGTATTTAGGGAGTCTATCTTCGATGCGCTTTAAATCTTCATTGCTCCCTGTACCGAGCGGCAAACTCTAGGAGCACTCTTTGGAACTTTTCCATAGATTGAATAAAAAATGCTAAGAGTTTTCTTTGAAACTTTTCCTGTACAAGAGATTTTCACTCCAAAAGTATGCATTTAAATAAAATAGAGTAAACGTTTCAATATTTTATAATGAAAAGGCATTGAAACCTGACAAAGTTGAACTTGTTGAGTAGTCGACTGATAGTTCTTTTTCGAACTTCCTGGGTTGAGCAGCGATTTCTGAAGCCATTTTTCTGACTTCCCCCAAGTGGCTTAAGGCAGGAGTCATTTTTCTGACTTCCTGCGTTGAGCGGAGATTTCTGAAGCCATTTTTCTGACTTCCCCCCGAACGTCTTTAGGCAGGAGTTATTTTTCTGACTTCCTACGTTGAACGGAGATTTCTGAAGCCATTTTTCTGACTTCCCCCTGAGCGGCTTGAGGTAGGAGTCATTTTTCTGACTTCCTGCGTTGAGCGAAGATTTCTAAAGCCATTTTTTCGACTTCCCCCGGAACGTCTTGAGGCAGGAGTCATTTTTCTGACTTCCTGTGTTGAGCGGGAATTTCTGAAGCCATTTTTCTGACATCCTCCCGAGCAGCTTGAGGCAGGAGTCAATTTTCTGACTTCTGCGTTGAGCGGGGATTTCTTAAGCCATTTTTCTGACTTCCCCCCGAACGTCTGGAGGTCTGAGTCATTTTTCTGACTTCTTGCGTTGAGGGGGGATTTCTAAAGCCATATTTCTAACTCTCCCCCGAGCGGCTTGAGGTAGGAGTCATTTTTCTGACTTCCTATGTTGAGCGGGGATTTCTGAAGCCATTTTTCTGACTTTCCCTCGAACGTCATGAGGCAGAAGTCATTTTTTTGATTTCCTGCATTGAGCGGGGATTTCTGAAGCCATTTTTCTGACTTCCCCCCGAACTTCTTGAGATAGGATTCATTTTCCTGACTTCCTACGTTGATTGATCAGAGGCATCTAAAGTTCTTTTTTGAACTTTCTCCTGTGCAAGATATTTCATTCACAAAATATATGAGTTAAATAAAATATTTATTTTTATAATGAAGTAACGTTAGAACCTGATAAGGTTGAACGTTGGTCTAAACCTTCCTGCACGTGATATTTTTACTCACAAAAATATGAGTTAAATAAAATATTTATTTTTATAATGAGATAACATTAGAACCTGATAAGGTTGAACGTTGGTCTGAACCTTCCTACACGTAATATTTTTTACTCACAAAAATATGAGTTAAACAAAATAAAAATTATAATTTATAAATTACAATAAAAAATTTTGCTCTTGTTGCAAAACCTGGTATTGATCCGAAGTAGCGATGTCGAGAACGAGCGCGCGTTTCGTTCCTCGTGGTTTCATGGGAATGCCGCTCGTCTCCACGGTGGGCGCCAAAATGTTTCGGTAACATTTGTCTGGGGTCGGTCGTCCTTCCTTGCCATGCTCCGGTCGTCCAACTCTTCATGTGATCCTTCCCGATTGGGGGTTGACCTATAGAGGACACTCCGACGCTCAAATCAGATATGTTTCAAAGAGAGGTCAATATTATTTTTATTAGGATAGATCAAGATAATCGTACCTGAACGTCGATCGTATATGTATAGGGCTTGTGACAGCCAAACACATTGATTAACCATTAAAGCAATATATTTTTAGGTAATCAAACTCGATAATTAATAATCAATATAGTATATTTGTAAAGTATAAGGCAATCTTTTCTATTAATACCTGATAATTGTCCATAAATGACAATTTACTCTGATAGGTATATTTCATATAGTACAGTAACGAAATAAAGACCAATACAAGAATAAAAAAATATATTGTTGTCGAAAAGCAATTTAGCCTAGTAATGTAATACAAAGCGTATATTTAGTAGGTAAAAGTAATTGGAATAACTGATCGAGAGCACAAATAATATCTTAAAAAAAAAAGTATATTTCATAAATTTTTAAAACAAAATTTTAAAAAATATAAAATATAATATATGAAAACATAGAAAATGGTATTTTAAGAGTGGTATTGAGTTAAAAATAATGAGACTTTATTATTTTAATATTAAAAGGTTTTAATATAAAAGGAATTGTGATAAACGAGTTTTATTATTTTAACACATCATCTTTTTATAAATTACTATTTTAGAGTCATTTGTCTTCTCTCTAAGGATTCTTACACCATGTTCTTCTATTTGAAGATGAGAGACCGTCAGTGTGATCCTTGTGGTGAGATCTTCAAATCTACCCGATCAATTTCTCAAATTGAGTAAGCAATTATCTACTCTTGTCTCTAGTTTCACGCTTTTCAATGCATGTAGGATTTTTCTTTGTCACATGTATGGTTTGAGTTTACTCTTAGGTTCTCTATTGATTAGTGGTTCCAATGGTATACCTTGATCATGTTTTCGTGGTCTGTAGGTGTTGTTTGGTCTCTTTGAGTTTGTTAGAATCGCTGCAACGGAATTATTAGCGTGGGATAACAAACCAAGAGGGGGGTGAATTGGTTATATGCCTTTTTCATGCCTTTTATTATTTTTCTCAAATTCACTTACAAAGCAGATAATTAAACTGAATTAAATAGAGTAAGGAAGAGAGAAAAATTGCACAAGTGATTTT
>NC_028356.1:15858826-15920843 GCF_000741045.1 Vigna radiata var. radiata | reverse complement strand
GATTCTAAACAACAAATACAAAATATAAAGGTACAAGAATCAAAACCTACTACAAATCTAAGTCCTAAACAATTAAACTACAATTATTACAAAAGCTTTTCATAACAAAAATAAGTCTTCAAAGGATCTTCATGAATCTTGATAAATCTTGACTTAATTTGGGCATCATCAAAACTTCATCTTCATCATTTTGCTAACAGAGTTGAGGAAACAGAGTCGGGTTCTCTAGAGATAGTTGGACTTTTAAGAGGTAAGGGAAACTAATGTTTGTTTTTAAATTAAATTATAATGTATGAAATTGGAATTGTGAGCATGTATGTTGTTATATATAAATATGGTTGACTATGTGTGAAATACATGTTTTGGTGCTAATTGTAATTGATATTAATTAACTGAATGATGTCTGATTCTTTATATAATATTTTGTGAAATTGGGGAGATGATTTGGTGAAGGTAATTGGTATGATGATAATGGTGTGATCCTTGGTTAAATGTTAGGAGAAAAGAGCATAAGTAAAATTGTAAGTCCATTAATAGTAAACTTGAGATATGAGAGATGAGCTGTTGAAATATTGGTCTAAGATAAAGATTTAAGTTTTAGAACAATTAATTGGATCTTTTGTGTCTCGTTTAGAATGAAAATGAGTTAATAAATGGTCTAGAGTGGAATGATGGTCATTATGGAAGGGTTACCAAGTTGTTTAAAGGCTATCTTAGGGGTTTCAATAGGTGGAATTATGAGAAAAAGGTTGGTTAGGTAAAATAGAAGTTTGGGTACTGTTTTGAAGTCATTTATGACTTGTTGGAGCTTTAAACTAGTAAAGATCTAGTGTATAATGCAGCAGAGGACTTATGAGGGTGTGTTTGCACGATTTTTGGTACAAATAAGGGGGTTTTGGGTAGTGACTTTCTAAGGAAGAGTATCTAGGTTGAATTAGAGGGTTTGAGTGAGTTGTTAAGTCTATTCAAACTGGTTTAGACCCCTAACCTTCAAAGTTTTTGAGTAGAAGTAGTTTAATTGAATTTGAGTGACTCAGAGAAGTAGATTTGGTTTGGAATGATCATTTAGAGTTAAAGTGGTGTTTTATGAGTTTTCTCTGTGTTTAAAAGGTCCTAGGAATCAATTAAAGTTATGGGAAAAATGTTCAAAGTCATAAAAATTAATTTGGCCATAGTTTCTGGTTTTAATAGATTATGTTAATACCATAATAGATTAAAACATAACCTATAGTCTAATAGATTATGTTAATAATATAATATATTAAAACAGAAACTACAATCTAATAGATTATGTTAATAACATAATAGATTAAAATGGAAACTATAGTCTAATAGATTATGTTAATAACATAATAGATTAAAATAGACATTTTTGTCTTGTTTTTCTTTATATGAATTATGGCTTGCTTTAATAGATTATATTATCAATCTAATCGATTAACACTTAAAGTAATGTGCAATTTTGACTAATCTAAACTAGACTCACTTGTACACATATGATTTCTTTATTTCGTTTTTTTCTTATGACCCTAAGCAAATTTATTATCAATTTCACGGTGCAATAGAGAATCAATTGCATTATCAACTACTTTATGATACTTGATAAGGTTGTTTCTGATTCTTTTTGTGTATCTTTCATGGATTCATATGCTTGGATGCAAAGTACTATGATATGATCAAAGTGAGAATGAATTTTGTGGAAAAGAATTCCAAGGAGGAATTTCTTATTGGGCGATTCATGTATAAATAGTATAAATTGTAAAAAGCCGATATGGGGTTATCCTGGTACTCTAATGATCATCCATGCTCAATTACAGGGTGATGAGTCATGTCGTGGACGTTTTAACGAGTAACCTTGTGTGGCAGCTTTAAGTGAGTAAGTTATTCCACCACATAAGTGCAGAACCTTTTATGGCTTGACATTTATACTATATTGTAAAGGGTTTGGCCAAGTCCGAGTCAATGGTGTGAATGAGAAAGATGTTTTGACATGTGTGAATGAGGGAAGATATTTTATTAATTGTGTGATTGATATTGTATGTTGAATTTTATCTTTACCATGTTAAATTGTATTATCATTAGCTTACTCTTGTTTTTGTTTTTGTTTATCTATGTGTTTTCTCTTTTGCGATGATCACCTTAATGGGTGTGAGCTTAAGAAGTGCATCTTTCCATTAGTCTTAGTGTAGGGGTTGGTGGTGAAGCAGCAATATAGATAACTTCTTTTGTTCATCATGTGTAGAAATTTCTTGAAATATCAAGTTTGTTGCTAGTTATCTTCTTTGTAGCTTTTATTTTAGTAGTTTTATATTATTAAAATGGGATGTCACATAATATAAATTAAATTAGATATAAATTAAATTTTAGGTATAATTAAATTAGTTTAATAAATTATAAATTAAATTTTAATTTTTATTTCAATAAATTAAATTTAATAAAAAGTAAATTGAATATTAATTTTATAGTTTTATAGTTTTATAAATTTAAATTTTATACTTTTACAATTTTATAATTTTAAAAATTTAAAAATTTAAATTTAAAAATTTATAATTTTGTAATATTGTAATCTTATAATCTTGTAATTTATAATTTTATAATCTTATAATATTGTAATTTATAATTTTATAATTTTATAATTATATAATTTTATAATCTTTGATTTGTTGACTTTTTAATTTTATGATCTTAATTGTATAATTTTATGATTTTATATTTTTATGATTTTATTATCTTATAATCTTATGATTTTACAAATTTTACAAATTTCCAATTTTGTAATTTTATAATTTTATAATTTTATAGTTTTATTGTTTTGTAATTTTGTAACTTTATAATTTTATAATTTCACAATTTTACGATATTAAAATTTTACAATTTTGTAATTTTAATTTTATGATTTTATAATTTATATTTTTATATTTTTAGTTTTGGAATTTTTTATTTTAAAATTTTTAATTTTATTATTTAAATTTTTAATTTTTCAATATTTTTATTCTTTTAGTATTTTCATTGTATAGATTTAATAGTTTTAAAAATTTATAATATTATAATTTATGTATTTCATTATTTGATAATTTTAAATTTTAAATTTTTTGTAATTTTAAATTTTTAGATTTTATATTTTATAATTTTAAGATTAGTGGCATATATTAACAGTAAAATTGAACAATAGAAATCTACAAAATTTGAATAAGAAATAAGTTGAAGTGAAAGTCAGTAGAAGTAGAAATGTAACCAAAGTTGGGTCCACAGTAGTGCGGCGTTAACTGTGTGGGTACACACCAACAGTGACAGGTCGGCGACCTACGGAATGGGGAAACTTTACGTGTCAAACATAACTAAAGTAAAATAATTCTTAGATAAGTCTGTCTTTTATGTATAAAATTAATGATTTTTATTTTATGTTTGTGTATAACAAATATTTGTTAAAATTTGATATGATAAAAGAAAGAAAATGTACATGCTTTATCTCTGTGTTGGTGGTTTGCCAAGGGTTGTTGTTTTCTGACAATGATTGTGTTATGGATTTGTTTGTGGTGGTGCTGTTAAATGCTATGAGACAAATTGTCTTGTTGGAGACTTAACAGGTTTTATTGCTGTATATCTCTCAAAAATTATGGAGGTTTATTTGTGTATAATTATTTATGGTTAATAGAAAGGAAATTATATCATGTTTATACAAAAATAGAGGAAATAATATGAGAAAAAAAAAATTCAGTTGTTATGGCCACACTCAACACAAAAGAAAAAAATTTACATTGGTATTTCTTTCTACAATAAAAAAAAATTGTAGGTATTTGAGAGACATAAATGAAACTCTTCATCAATAAATGATCTAAAAGACATTTCATGGACTCTTATTTTCTCTTTTATATAGTCTTACTAACTGTCACTACGAGGAAAAATATTTCCATAATAATTTTAAATACAAAATTTAAGATTTACTTCAAAAATTAATAAAAATTAATTTTCTATTTTTAGTTAAAGTCGATGAAACTAAAAAGAAATACGTTTCCTCCCAAATATTATAATGTAACCAAAATATGATGAGAGAAAACAAATATATGATATAAAAGATAATATTTCACTATCCAGACAAAATATTCTTAAATTGAATCTTAAAAATTCAGTAAATAATGTATTTAATATCGAACAACTTGATTTTTCTTCCTCCACATATTTAAACATTTTTCTTTTACTTGATTATTTTCATGTCACATATAAGTTCACATGTCACATATAAGTCTATGAATAAAAATTGGTTTAGCCACTAATAGGCTAACATGTGAAAGAGACTATCACTGCCTATTTTCATTTGTCATTATCACAGTTTCTTTTGTAGATTTGATCAATGTTTCTCATGACTATAACTTCAACCTTCAGTATGAGTTTATCTTCTCAAATTCTTAAACATTTTATCCCTTTTTAAACTCAACTCCTAGAATTGTGGAGAGGATAAGATTATTATTTTTTCATAGAACTGCAATTGCGAGACCCAAAATTGTTTTTTCGGAAAAAAAAATCATAAATTGATTATACAATGCGAATTTAATGATTTTAGTGCAATGTCATGGGTAGATCATGTTCTTATAATAACAAGTGTTTCGGATATACGGTTGAAGTCCCTTACTCAAAGCATTTTATACTGTCTTTAAGATTGAACGGACCTTGAAAACTGGACGAACCTTATCAAAGCATTCCAGGTTGTCTTGAAGACTAAGCAGGTTCGTTGAAGACCAAATGGGCTCCCTAGTCGTCTTTGTATTCCAAGTTGTATTGTTCGTTCTACCTCCTCCTTCTCCAAGTCGTAGGGGCGAGTACTTGTCAAAGGCACTCTTACACTCAAGTTAGTAATCTAACCGAGCGGTTAATACAACAAGCCATGCATATATTGTGTATCATGATGATGCCGAAATCATACCTGAGACCTTTATTTATTTTAGTCGTAATGGGCCTTTACCTTTTGTCGGCCTAATGACGGTCCAATCACACCTTAACCTTCATTTGAGGATTTAATGAGCTATTGTTGTTTATGATCTAACCATGTGGTCGACCTAGACAATCGAATTGGATAGTTGGTGGGCTTGGCTGGTCGGCCTGGATGGTCGGCCTGATGGTTGGTCGACCTTGGGAGAGTCGTTCAGTACACGACGTTGGGAGGACCATATGGTATGTCAGCCTTGGGATAACCGCTCGGTATATGGTATGTCAGTCCTGGGAGAGTCGTTCGGTACACGACATTGGGAGGACCATACGGTATGTCAGCCTTGGGTAGGGATGGCAACGGGTCGGGTTCGGGTCGGATAGTGTGATATCCGAACCCGACCTGCATGTAAAAAAGTGTACACGTACCCGCCCCGCTACCCGCCGGATACCCGCATAAAAAACATCCACGGATTTTTTTAACCCGCGGATACCCGTTGGATAGTTTGTCGTTACTGTGGACAGCGGTGAGAATGGATACGTTGTTGATAGTGGTGGGAATGGATATGTTGGTTGAGCGGCTTCTACGGGGATGATTCAAAGATGCCTACAGGATGAAACCCTAAAAAAGAGATTTGGGCTATGGCCCAATTTTAAAACAGATTTAAAAGAAAAAAAAACTAATTAAAAAGTTAAAAATTGTAATTTTATTTTTTTAACGGGTAACGGGTATCCGCGGGTATGGATAGTGTGATACCCGAACCCGACCCGTTAACAAGTGGGTATTAAAATACCCGCTACCCGCGGGTATTAAATACCCATAGCGGATTTTATCCGCAGATATCCACGGGTACAAATTTTTTTGTCATCCCTAGCCTTGGGAGAGTCGTTCGGTGTACGGTATGTCGGCCTTGGGAGTGTCGTTCGGTTCACAACATTGAGAGGACCATACGGTACAACAAGTAATATTTATATGAAATTATCCTAAAACAATATAGTTTTTCTCCGAATTATCTACTTAAATTTTGTTGGTACCCACATCATAGTTATCCCATAGAGTTTGATCCAAACTCAAAATACTAATGTAACTATAGGACTGAAATAATCTTACACATCATTATCATCTGAATTTCAATCTTGCTTCTTCTTAATTGATGTATGACACTCTTTTAGTCAGTTTATTTTTTTACTATTTAGTATTGTCAATTTTTAATTTCGAGAGATGGCTATTTGTATGAAACAATTTAACGTTCAAGTTAGTGTTTATTTATATTTTATCTCATTTTCAAATATATAATTATATGTTTAAAAAACTAACATTTTCAAACAATACAACTTTTCTTCAATGTTGACTCTAATTGCAATATACACTTTAAGTTGGACTACCATACATATTTGTTGTGATATCCCAAAGTTTTTCTTGCATGTCAAACTTCCGCATCAAATTTGGTATCCCTTTTTGTGTGACTTCTTCATTAATCTATTATCTCAACTGTCATATGATTGAGTTCTCACACCATATTTAGTTTCATTGGTCTTCTAAGGGTAGTAGCAAGTATAAACAATCAAAATACTTTAGATGCTTTTCTCAATTGAAGAATCTTACAACATAATCAAAATATATTATGGTCATGATTCTTGTGAAATATATATTAATAACAAATAAATTTAAACATATTTACTTATAATTCATTTAGTGACATGATGTAATTTTAAAATGACACTAACCGACGTCTATGTTGTAATAGACGTCGGACATGGCTTTAACCGACGTATAACAACGACTTTGTGTTTTAGTGCAGTTTTGATCCAGGCTTTCGGTAGCATTGTGTAACACTCTCCTCTCGCTAGTTTCCCCACAAAAAAAGCTTGNGTCTTTTGAATCTTCTAGTGCTTTCAACCCAAAACCGAACCTGGGTCCATGGCTACTTCCAATTATTCAACCGCAACAAAAAAAATTCCGGTGTCGAGAAGTAGACAAGGACTCGAGTTCCATTTTAGGTTGGAAGAACTAGAAAACTCAAAAGATCGCCACTCTTTTAGTGAGGAAACCAGCAAAGGGAGAATGTTGCACTATGTTACCTAAAGAGTGGATCAAAACTGCACTAAAACACAACACAAAAAAGGCCAATTTTAATCAGTTGAACGACAAGATAATCGATAAAAAACTAAAGAAAGTTTAAACGGTAAGCATAAGAAAAACCACGCACCTGGGATGAAGAGAGAAAAAGGAGAGGACGAAGACAATGACGTTATGAGAAAATACAATGCAATGCCAGAAGAGATAAAAAGAAGAGGTGCGCAAGGGAGTAAAAGAAGAGGAGAAGCAGAGAAAAAGGAGAAGAGATGAAGACGCAATCAAAAACTGAGTGGTTAGAAGGGTCTGCGGTTTATTTAAAATGAAATTGGGCGTCGGTTGCGCCAGAAATCGACGTCTATAGACGTCAGTGTTTGATCGGGATCCGATGTCTATTCTTCTTAAAGAAGCTGAAAAGATTGTCGCTTGATTTCCTGTTAGGGTAGTTCACGTCGGTGCCCCTCCTAGCCGACGTCTAAAACCCTCGAATTTGGTGAAAATAATCAATTACAGGAACGTAGACGTCGCTTACGTTCAGAACCGACGTCTAAATTGAAGGATTTTTGTCTTCTCGTCTTCCAGATAGGCCTTAGACGTCGCCGTTTGACTACGTGACGTCTAAGCGCCTGGGAATTTGGTGAACAACATTAATTGTAGCCCAATCGACGTCGCTTGTTCAGGGGATCCGACATCTATTCCACGTCTAGAGCTGAACCGTTTGACGTTTGATTTCCTGTCAGAGACTGGAACGTCGGTGTCATTTTCTAGACGACGTTGAATTGTATGTCTTATCACATACCTCAGGCAATTTGACGTCGGTTTGAGGCAGGTGCGACGTCTATGATGTCATAGACGTCGCCTAACATCAAAACTGACATATAGTTTACCAATATATTTACGATAATGCCACCGTGCAATAATAGACGTCGATTTTTCATGAAACCGACATCTGATGGGTGACGTTAAACAGCGTTTTTGCACTAGTGTCACCACACACTGCAAATAAGAATTTAGAGAAACACACTTTGTATATTTCGTATTTTAGAATGAGAGTCCCAATATATAGAGATCTTACTCAAGGATACCTACAAAAGTCTGTTGTCAACTAATTAATTGTGATAATCAATTATCCACTTATGGTAATTGATTATGCATTTAATGAATGCACAACGGTAAAAAACTTGCTTAATATGGGAAGTCATAATTAATTGTTGATAACTGGTTATTATAATTTGATAATCGATTATCTTGAGTATAAAATGAGATTTTCTGATTTAAAAATTAATTTTAACGCAACCTAAGTCAAGCAATACATAGAATCAAAGATAAACCACATCCTATACATCAATCTACTAAATTAAAAAAGCTTTAATATAAAAACAAGTCTTCATGAAGATCTTCCTGCAATAAGAGCACTTGAGACTTGACTTTGAGACATCATCAAAATATCTGCTCTTCAGCTTTATGCTAACAATCTCCCCTTTTTTATGATGATAAAAAATATTTTAATTTAAAGCTTTGTGTAACCTGTACTGATCTATAATTCATACATAACTTAAAGAAGAGGAATTAGTAAACAAGAGATAAATATAATTAAGCTTTTAAACATATTTCTCCCCCTTTTTGATCATTATTAAAATGGTGCTATGTATGATTAAATAATTTCTCCACCTTAGTATAAAACTCCCCCTGAATATAAACCAAAAAAAATAAGGCAAAACAAATAAATATTAGTTATTATAATTTTTATTAAAGAGAAACAAGAGGCATAATTCAAAATATAGTAAATAAAATAAAATTATAAGTCATAATAAATAAAAAAAATATAAAGGAGTACTTCTCCTTATTGAGTAACTTAAAAAATTTAAATTGCCCAAAAAATTGATACTTAAGGAAGAAAAAGAAGTAGTTTTTAAAAAAAATATCATTTTTTTTCATTTTAAAAACCCCCTCTTAATTGGACAAACCATACTCTACCAAGTTTTGGTGCACACCCAAAAACTTCTTCCTTAATTTTGAATTTGTGATATAATGCAAAATATAAAATTCAGAGAAAACTTCAATGTTAGTGCTTCTACCACTTCCATTTTATATTAATAGTAAATAACAATATATTAATATTATTATTTACTAACTTTATAATGACAAAAAAACTAAATAAATTCCAAATCTTTAACAAATAACTTTTCTTTTATATTTTAAGTATTTAAGAATATTTTTATATTATTTATCTAATAAATTAAATACTTTATTCAAGTTATTTGAGTTGAATATGTTTGTAAGTTAAAACATAATATAATGTTAAAAATTATAGATATTAAATGTAAAAAAAACACACACACACATATAAACATTTTTTCTAGAAATTTAGAACAAAATTTTACCATTTATTAAGTAATTTGAAGAAAAAAAAAATATTGAAGAACAAAAATAAGATTGAATCAAACTTATTTAAGGGAATATATCAAAAATTCAAATTTGAACCATGTAAATGCTCCATTAATGTAGAGAGAGCAAAAGAAAGATTGTTAAGGATAGTGGGGAGGTGTATGGTATTTTTGGAATAAAGAAAATAGTGGGGAGGTGTAAAATATTTTTGAAATAAATGAAAATAGTGGGGAGATGAAGGAGAACTTGGGGAGGTGGAGGGAGCAACACCCTAATGTTTTATTTTACATTCATTTGATGTATGACCTTTTTTTCATGGAATAAAAACAAGTAACAACATTTGGGTTCCTAAAAGTAGTTCCTTCTTCTACCCAAACTCTATGGGTTCTTATATATTTATTTTTATTTCTATTTTTATAATTATAATCATAATAATTATAATTATATTTAGAAACATTTTTAATTTTATTACCATAATTATAATCGTAGTAATTATAATTATTTTTAGGAACATATTTAACAACCTTTTTATTTTGAGACATATTTTTATTTAAACAAGAAACACATTCATCAATTTTGGTATATTTATCTTTTTCATAATATAAAATTTTATTTTTCAAAACCTTATTTTATTCAAGAATTTTTTTCATGATTTGATTTTAATTCTTTAAAATTCTTTAATTTTTTTTGAGAATTATTTAATTTTTTTAATTCACGTAATAATTCTTTATATTTATATATATATATATATATATATATATATATATATATATATATATATATATATAAAGTAATTCACTTTCACTATAATCTGAATTGAATTTTCAGAATCACTAGAGATACTTGATTTTCAAAGATGTCATCAGCCATCAAACATATGTTGGCTTGCTCATCAGAGTCGTTTGAGCTTATTGTAGAATCATTGTCTTCCTCCCAATCAATATATGTCTTCTTTTTCTTGAAGAACTTCTTTTGACCTCTTTCCTCACCTTTCTTTGGATTTGGACAATCTGCCTTCATGTGTCCTTTTTCTCCACAAGCATAACAATGATAGTTTGATGATGATTCCTTGTTTTCCTTCTTCTCATTTTTAAATCTTCTTTAGCCGTTAGACTTCGTGAACTTGTTAAATTTCTTAATGAAGAGATCCATATTTTCTTCATCTTCTTTAGAGTCTTCTTCTTCATCAAGATGTTTGCTTTTATTAATCTCAGATTTGAACACTAGAGTCTTTTTCTTTCCTTTCTCTTCATTCTCGTTCAATCTCCCGAGATCCAGTTCATGTTCTCTCAACTTACCAAACAATGCAGCCATTGACATGGTGTTGAGATTTTGTGACTCACTGATGGCAGACACCTTTGGTTGCCAAGACCTGTCCAAATATATTAGAATTTTTATATTTAATTCATCATTTTCAAAGGACTTACCTAACTCAATGAGATGATTCACAATATGCGTGAAACGTTTCTGGACATCTATAATTGTTTCCCCTTACTTCATGCGAAACATCTCATACTCTTGGATTAGAGTATTTCTTCTAGCTCTTCTAACATCATCAGTTCCTTCATGGGTGACTCTCAGCATCTCCCACATTTCTTGAGCATTTTTACAGGTTGAGATCCTGTAAAAATCATAACAGTTAGAGCAGATTTTTATATTACAAGCCTTAACATCAAGTTGGAATCTTCTTCTATCCTCAGCATTCCATTGTTCTCGCGGTATGGGTTCTTGCAAAATTTTAATAAATATAGTAGGAACAAAAGAACCATTTGTGACAGTTTCCAAAATCTCATTATCAATGGATTCCATGAAGATTTGCATTCTCACTTTCCAAAAAGCATAGTTTTCTCCAATAAACTATGGAGGTCTATTGATAGAGGCACCCTCAACAAAGGTTTGATGTTGCCCCGTCATTTTGAATTACTATCAAAGTAAGTTTTGATATCAATTGTTAATGCGGTGCAACGAAATGGTTAACGTATTCAACAAACTAAGATGAGGGTGAATTGGTTTCTATCGCAAATCGCTCTTTTAATAATTTTCTCTCGTAAATATAAATTCCATAAAATAATTTAAACAAATTGAAAGAGTAAGGAAGAGAGAAAATTGCACAGGTAATTTTTATACTGGTTCATATCATAGAGGTCCTACATCCAGTTGCTAATCTCAATTGAGAATTAACGCTTCACTAGCATAAACCAACAAACTGTTACAATCACAAAGAAAATAAAATAGTTTAAGGTTAGAACACCTCTCTTGTTACCCCAAAAGATGAAACTCACTTCCCTTGTGACCCACAAGAGATGAACACCTCCTCTGAATCTTTACAAAGGATGAACACCTCCTCCGAATGCTTCACAAAGGATGATAGGCTTTCAACTCAGCAACAACAACAATACTGAATCACACTCCCTGTGAAAGTTCTCGCTTTATGCCAACACATCAAGTTCTCAAAGCCACAGAGTTCAGCAAACCCTAGAACACTTATCACCGCACTCTACAAATAAGAATTTAGAAAAATACATTTTGTATATTTCATATTTTAGAATAAGAGTGCCAATATATAAAGATCTCACTCAAGGATACCTCCAAAATTTCGTTGTCAACTAATTAATTGTGATAATCAATTATCCACTTATGGTAATTGATTATGCATTTAATGAATGCAAAATGGTAAAAAACTTGCTTAAAAATTCTCATAATTGCTCGTGATAATCAATTATGGCAAGTCATAATTAATTATTGGTAATCAATCATTATATTTGATAATCGATTATCTTGAGTATAAAATAAAGTTTTCTGATTTAAAAATTAATTTTAACGCAACCTAAGCCAAACAATACATAAAATCAAAGATAAACCACATCCTATACATCAATATACTAAATTATAAAATTTTAATATAAAAACAAGTCTTCATGAAGAACTTCTTGCAATAAGAGCACTTGAGACTTGACTTTGAGACATTATCAAAATTTATGCTCTTCATCTTTATGCTAACAGGTCCCTTTCATTAAATAAGACAAAGTAAGAACCCCAATTGTCATAAAATGTAATTCACTAATTTAAACTTGTTATCCTTATTCAACTTTTGGATGACTATAAGAACCTAAAAAAAATAGAATATTAGAGTTGATAGGTGCATTAAAATAATGAGACCGAGTATTTTATTATAAAATAACTTTATAATATAAATAGAATTTTCTAAACTCGTCTCATTTCTTTAAGAACACTTTATCTCTCTAAAACCTTTTCTCTTCATTCTCTCTCACTTTTCTCTAAGATTTCTTGATCTCACGTCATCTATTTGATGATCAGGAGGTGCCTAAACGATCACGACGTCAAGGTCTACCTTTCTATCCGATAAATTTGGTGTTTAAAATAAGTAAGTTTTCATCCTTTTTCTTGGTACTTTTCTTGATTCTTGATCATGCAAAGATAAACTATTTTGCATGTATCAAGTTATCTTCTTCCTTGATTCTTGGTTGCTTTAGATTTCTAAAGACCCTATCCATGTTAAAATTGGTGTTTCGTAGGTTCGTTTAGAAGTTCCTTGCTATACAAGCAATTGGTGGAGCGTTTTAAGAATTTGGCCTGTTGGTTTAGAGGTAACGAAAGCTAGATTTTTCTTTCATTGAGAATTTGGCCTATTGGCCCAAGTTTTTTTTACTCATTTCTTCTTGGTTCTTGATAACCTAGAGTTATGTTTTTATTCATTGTGGATGATGTATATTTATTTGTTTATATGATTATCAAAGTTATGTGTTGAGATTCAAATTGAAAGTATGTGATTTCAAAGCATGGTTTTAAAGTGGTGAAAGTAGTTCCAAAGTGGAATCTCTTGGTGAGGTTTAAGTATGTTTATAATGAATTTAGGAGCTCAGTCTTGGGGGTTATCCTAGAACTCCAATGGTATTTCAAGTTCAGACAATCCATTCATTTTAGTGTCATGCATAAAGTGTCTTGTGATGGCGAATTACTATGTGTGTTATATGTAATGTAGTTGATGAGTTATATTGATTATTCTTTTATTTTAAACTAGCTTACCATTTCGTCTGTGCTTGTTTGTATGTTGCTATGTTATCTCCTTTGCAATGATCATCTTGTGAGTGTGAGCAGAGGAAGATTGAGTTTCTCTATAACGCAGGCTTTGGACGAAGGAGATGTGACTACTTAGTTTATTTAGACTAATATTGTAAATGGTTTTGTTTAGCTGTCTGTATATGTATAAAATTTAAATTTTATAGTTATTGTATATATATAAAATTTAAATTTTATAATTATTTTTGGATGACTGTAAGTTTCTACTTTATATTTTAGTTAATAATTAATCTATCATATTAAAAATTTGATGACTATTATATAGTTAAATGTTATATTTTGAAATATTACAATGATAATAATTTAATAATATTATAATTAATGGAAAAATTGAAAAAAGTGAAAATTTAAATTATTAAATAAATTACGAAACACATTCATCATCGATTATTTATCGATTAGTTAAATCACTAACTAATACAATACACTTTTAACTCAGTATAGTTGATTTTCTTAATTAACAGTACGTAATTTTTTTTTTGTTTTTTATTTTTTACTTTTGAAATTAAGTAAATACTTAAATTTAAAAGAAAGTAAATATGCATTCTAATTTGAGTAGTATAGTTAAAAATATATAGAGAAACCTATTTAGTTTAGATTCCGTATTGTATAAATATTAAAAATAAAGATGAAATTAGATGTAATATCGTCTCAGAACAAGTAATATGTCGAAAAATAAGTTTTTCACATTTAATTAAAAATATGTAAAGACATTTCTATAAAAATTGATAATGTAATTACATACACACACACACATATATATATATATATATATATATATATATATATATATGTATAAAGCAGTTGGTAGTAAAGATTTTAAACCTTCCTTTTCGACTTTCTTATTGTATAAATTAAGGGTTGATTTATTTTCTTTTACCAATGAAAAATAAAACTCATGAGTGAGTTTCAGATTAGTTTAATTAATAAATCTTCAGTACAAGTTTATATGAATGTAAAAAGAACTAATTTTGATGCAGAATCCACTATGACGGTGAAAGACTCATACTAGTTGGGAATAGAAAATTAATAGAAAAAGAATGTCAGCACGAAATTACGCTTAATTGGCAAAGAGTATACCTAATGACACTTAACGTTGTCGTGTTCACCGTTATCAACTATTGAAATCTAAGATCACATATGTTGTCTTTATTTTATTCGTAAGATGCGCCACTCATTCATGCATGATCTGCGGATCAAAAGCTTAATATATAGCTTTTTCTTTCTCAATAATTATTTTAATTTTCAATAAATAAAATAAACATATAACATCTTTAGTAAACGAATTAATGGGTAATTTTAATAAGTATTTTTAAGAGATATTTAATCGTTTTCTTTTCAAAAGATAGATGTAGATTCGAACATGTACGAACCAGTTATAAAAAGAAAAATGGTGAGACCTAGTGGACAGAACATTGCACCAAAACCAAAGTCTATGTATGTACTAAGGAAGTGCTTGAGTACCCTTCAATGTGTAGTTCTACACCAACCACATCATATCTTCAATGATTTTTCTTCATAGGTGATGCCCAAAATTTAAAACCTACCTTTGTGTGGCTTCTTGCTTTGCCAAATGACAATATAATTTTCATTATTTTTCTCATTCCAGTTGTTCTACTTTTCGTTCTGTAAGAATGCTTTTTCACCACTAAATTCTTTTCTTTTCTTCAATTTTCCGTTTACCTAAAACAATTGAAGTCATTAAATTTGTTGGGCTATTTTGAGAAGAAACATCCAAAATCACTGAAATTTTAATATTATATATGTTGCTTTCTTAATCATATTAAAGAATAATTAAAAAAAATATTTTATTAATCTTAAAAATTCTACACAATGAAAAGTCTAACACAATTATATATCAAAGCTAATGAAGATCTATGTATAAAATTTAAATTAAAAAATATAACAAAGATTATTAAGAAAACGTAGTAAACATATATACTAAATTGCTTAAAATATTTAAATTTATAAGATGGAATTTATACTTCCTTATATATATATATATATATATATATATTATAAATTTATCTTATTTTTAATTAATATAAAATTTTAACATATTTATCATATTAAAACATATATTAACTAAACATTGATAATCTTCTAATAACAACTATATATTAATAAATAACAATTTTTGTGAAAACAAGTTTTAAATTACTTTTACATCATTTTGAAAAATCTTTCCAATAATACAAAAGTAATCTTTTTCACAGCTTTTATAAGTCGATCATTACAATGTATCAATTTGGACTCAAAAGCTGAACCTGATGTTTGTTGAAATTCTAACTTATCTTGAGAATTTCTTTATATGAAAATTGTATTTGATAAAGAATTATAGAGGTACAGGAAAATAGTGAAGTCGGTGGTTTTGCATTGTTTCGAGGAATTTACAAAGGGTAAAGTGCAGAGGATCTTCTGAGTTCTGACCCATAATCTGACTCCAATGTTGCTTCTAAATTTACCATTTCACTGAATTTGAAAAGTGTTGTGGTTTTTAAAATGAAGAGAATTTAATAGAATGGAGCCCATTAGAACAGAGTGAGAAGGTCAAATACTGAAAATATGAGGTTGGCCTTCTTCCTTTCTTGTTTTGTGTCAATGGTTTGACTAATAATAGCCCCCAAATAATAAATTTATGGTAGATCTACCTACATTTCTAGTAGTCTGGTAGATCCATCTTTTTTGTACTCTTCCAAACTCTTTCAAACTACCAAAATTCTACAGTAGATTTAAACATAAAAGAAAATTTCACTCAAAAAAATAAAACTAATAAGAAATAAGTTTTAAAAACGAACCTTTTTATATAAATATATTAATAAAGTTAACTTAAGGAGTTCGCTGTAATTCAAAAATACAGGATGTGATATTTTCAGAAATAAGGCAGTAGAGTATTTTAAAATAACATTTTATTATTTTATTTCAAAAATACTAATACTATGAATAAAATTTTGGTTTAATACCTATTTTGATCCCTTGGTTTATAGGGTCGGTTCAAAATCGTTCTAATTTTTAAAAAAATTCAGTAAAGCATCATATTTTGTTAAAAAATGTTCAATAAGTTCTTTTTGGCTCACGACGTTAAAAATTTAACAGTACAGTTGCCACCGTAGCCAAAAGTGAATGACCTGTCGAGTTTAATGAATACGTGGCACAATATATTTCACTGTGTAAATAAAAAAAATTAAATGACGTAAGCTAGGTTTAAGTCAGGTTCCTAAAGCAGGTTTTGCAGATTGGAGAGGAAGCGGTAGGGTTGACCATATGGAGGCTGCTTGGCGGCGGATTCGCCGTGGGTAGGTTCACTTGCGAGAGCCACTTACTGGTGGTGTACACGGAGATGGAGAATGGTGGGAATTCGAACGAAGGTTCTAGGAGAATCTCTTTGTTAGTTGGAAGCGGGAGAATAAGGAAAAGTCGAGGTGGAATTGGCAAAATGTTCTGGAATTGGTTTGGGAAAATTGGGGCTTTGACTAAAAGCCGTAGCCTTTCATTTTCGCTCTTTAGTAGAAGAAGTTCCACAAGAACCTGGGTTTTGGAAGATTGATTTGGATGGAGTTGTATTTTGAAAGCAAGTTTTCAAATTTCAATTTTCAAATTGAGATTCTTACTGTAAATAGGCATAGAAGTGGGTACTATGTAGAAGGATAGTACACTGAACAAGTTTCAGAGTAGTGCTTGAACTCATCCCTTATTTTATATATTGTTTGCAGTCATTAACAATGATTATTTAGACAAATGAATTTCATACATCTACAACACTTTTATTTACAAAACATTACAAATGGTTCCAAATACAAAGCATGTGAGGTCAATGTAATTTTCTACGAGAAATACACCAGCTATCAAAAAAGACTACCATCAACATAAAATGTCCAAACTTTTCATCTTACCAAACCAACATAAGTTTCTTAGGAATTAGCAATATTTGAAACTATTTGCACAAGTAATAGGCCAATGCCTAGTGCATAATGAAAAAGAAGCAAACATGCCCGATTTCCAAAAGTAATAAAAGATTTAAAATCTCTATGTCACAGAAAGTGTTTAATCAAAGTTCCACAAACTAATCTATGAAAACGAATAGCCTATGAGAAACCTGGATCCTAACATTCAAACTAATAAACATAAATGAACCAAGAGAAAGACCTCAGAGATGGGGTGCACATACAATTTTGCTTCATGATAACGGTTAAAAAACCGTTATTTTCATACTTAATTTTGATACAAAACACACTCTTTATGACTTAGAAATCATGCAAATTGCTTTAGTTAGGTTAAAAGAGAGTCAAAGGTGGTTTTAGAGATATTATGCTTGGTTTTCCTTGTTTTGACAAGGTTAGACGAAAATTGAAGGATGAAGAGCGAAGTAGGAAGGAGTTGGACTCAAGAAAGGATGAAAAAGGGTGAAAAGGAAGAATCGCAGCCACCGCTCAGCACCAGTTTCAATGTTGAGCGCCATCTTTGTGAAAAGAGCCACTGCCAAACACTTAAGCGCCAATGTTGAGGGGAAAAGTCAGAGCCGCGCACACCGCTGAGCGTCAGATCCAACGCTGAGCGCTGGCCTTCTCAGAGACATCACTGCCAAACGCTTGGGCGTGAACGCTGAGCGTCCCACTTGAGTGCCGCACCTATCGCTGAGCAGTGAAACCAGTGCTGAGCGTTGTAATTGGGCTTGGGCCTGTTTTCTATTATTTTTTTGAGTTATAAATAGAACCCAAATGAACCTTAGGGTTATCTTATTGCATAGAAAAGACGCAGAAACACCTATTCTTACTCCTTAGAGGCGGATTTTGGATGCGAAAGCTCCAATCTTTCAATTCTAGGGTTATCTCTTTCGTATTTTCCATTCAATTCATATAGTTTCACTATGACAATGGTGAACTAAAACCCTTTGTTGTTGGGGAACAATGTAATCCTATTGAAACTCTCTTATATCGAAGTTCTTATTTTATTTATATACTTTAGTTATCAATAGTTTGAGTTTTCTTCTCTATACTTTATGCTTGCATTATTTAACTCATTCAATGTCATGATCTTTGATTTTGTCGATATGGACACATACGGGGAAATTTAGACATGAAGGGAATTCTCTTGATTATGAAATATTACTTAGATATAGGAATAAGACGGTCAATTGCTTTAAGCTTCTGTACGCTGAAATACATGACGAATTACTAGTGAGACTAGACATAGTAAACTAGTAATTGGGAGTAGGCTCTCTTCGCCGAGACGTTGGGTTTAGAGTAAATTTTAAAGTTGCATGAACATTGATAACAAAGTTGAATTTAATAATAATAGTAGATATAGGAGAGTGGATGAAACCGTAAACCCTAACAACAACATTCATTCATATCTTTATCTATCAATTGATCAAGCTTTTGCTTTTGCATGTTTATTTTAGTTTTTGCATTATAAACCCTCAGTTTAATCTTTATTAAGTCTTAAGAAATCAATTCACATAAACTATTAGGCCTAAGATTCCCTTGGGAAACAATATTCAGACTTATTGTCTATTATTACTTGATACGATCTGGTACACTTGCCAGGGTGTTAACAAGTTTTTGGTGCCGTTGTCGGGGACTCATTGGTTTAACTATTCTAGTTGTGTGATTATTGACCAAATTTGACTTGATGTTTTTATGTTTGTTTTTGTTTTTGTTCTAATAAATGTTTTCTAGGGTTTTGTGCCTAATATATGCAGGATGCAATTTGGACAAAAATTTGACTATATGGGCACTCAATTCTACCAAGATGAGTTCAACTACTAGTGGGAATCTCACTCAAACATGGATCAAAGCCAATTTGGGCAAGCTGCCGAGCAACAAATTACTCCACCCAAGGAGAACACGAATTCTGACAAACTTTTTCAGTGGATCATTGGTATGGATATATCTTACATCAAAAGTTTGGAGGAGTTTCGACAACGTCAAAGGCAACAATATACTCCTACACTTGAAGAAGTAAAGTGTCAAAGGCAGCAATATTCTCCTTCACTTGAAGAAGTAGANCNTCAAAGGNANCAATATTCTCCTTCACTTGAAGAAGTAGANNNTCAAAGGCAACAATATTCTCCTTCACTTGAAGAAGTAGAANGTCAAAGGAAGCAATATTCTCCTTCACTTGAAGAAGTAGAGGAGGAAATTGATCAAAATTGGTAGCAACCATTTTCATCAAAAAGCCATGAAGAGACATTCCAACAAGTGATGCATAATACCATCTCCTATTCAGGATGTAATGACACAAGATGTAAAAGGAAGGAGATAGAATTGGGTTGCGAGACTACATCTCTAGATGATTTTAGGGTTAGTACTGAAGTTAACCTTAAGGAGGAGTGTCAAGCCACTATCTTTGAAAGTGATAAGTGTTGAGATTGTTGACAACACAATTTCTATATCAATCTAGTTTTTGATGATGACAACACATTGCTTAATAACAAGCACATGTGTTTGTTGCATTACATGTTCTTATGCTGATTAATTGTAATATCTGTTGAACATGTTTATGTATTGTGCTACATGTTCCTATGTGTTAAGATTGTTGACAACACAATTTCTATATCAATCTAGTTTTTGATGATGACAACACATTGCTTAATAACAAGTACATGTTGTTGTTGCATTACATGTTCTTATGCTGATTAAACTATAATATCTGTTGAACATGTGTATGTGTGTGTACTATGTCACATGTTCATGTGTTGATTGATTGATATATTTCTGGAACATGTGTATATGCTTTAATGTGTTGTGTGCTATGCATCATTTCATATGTTTTACTGCACATATTTTAAAGCAAGAAATCACAAGCACTTTTACGAACTTATTCTTGTGCTACAAAGTTCTAGTACGGTCGACTACATTACTAATGGATTCGACTATGCTAAAATCTTTGTACAGATTTTGAGAATTAGTGCTATGTGCTATTTTGAGAAGAAAAGAATTTCATAGTGTTTGTCATTGTGATAGTCGACACTGTGTTTTACATATTCGACTGTATCTGTTGTCTGATTTGGAATTCTGTTATGCTCTTGCACTCTAACGACTATATTTTTAAAAGTTAGTTGAGCATTGATGACTTGGTCAATTGTATTGAATTTGTTCTGTTAGTTGTTGACCATAGGCTACTAAGTTGACTGAACTGTTATAACGACTATAATACAGTCGACTGAATTAGTAGCACATTCGACTGAGAATCTGACTTATTAACAGAAATCTATAAATAAACTGAACACGGGTTTGTTCTAAGAATTTTGATGATCTGACAATTTCATTTATGTTTCAAATTTCTCTTAACTCCAAGAATTCTCCAAGAAGACGGTGGTGATCTTTCTTGAAAGAGATTCAAAGAGGAGATTCAATTGCGCATTCATTGGTTGATCAACATCTGCACAAGAAAGTGCTTCTATGATTGATCGTGTAGGCTTTGCATCCTGTGAAGAGAGCTGGAATTGTCTGAGAGGCTTGGCATCCTGTAAAGAATGCTGGATTTGGACCTGTTGTGATACAGGGGGATAGTTGACTTTGAGGATTGTTCAAAGTGGTGTTGCAGATTGCAGAAGAGGGGATTCTTGCTGCAAGTCTAGTTTGTTGTGCAACTATATTTTGGTTTTGAGTTAGAGAGGAGATTTATATTTTTGACGTGGAGGTCTTCTATAAATTCCTTGTTGTAAAAACCGCAACCATTATAGTGCATTTGCTTCCTGGGTTGGAAGGACATTGGATGTAGGCATTATTGCCCGAACCAATATAAAAATTTTTGTTTCCATTTCTCTATCCCTTATCTTTTACATTCCAGTCGACTTTATTCTTGACGCAATCAACTACGTAATTTCTGCTGCATACATATTCTGATTGCTTGCAATTCAAGAAATTTCAAAAAGCTTTATACATTGATTACAAGATTGCAAAAAGAAAGTGTTTTTGAAACAACACCAATTCACCCCCCTCTTGGTGAAATAAAGAAGCCAACCTGTTTTCCAACACTATGTTGATTGATTGATATATATCTGGAACGTGTTTACATGCTTTATGTGTTATGTGCTATGCATCATTTTGTATGTTTTACTGCACATGTTTTAAAGCTGAAAATCACGAGCACTTTTATGAATGTATTCTTTTGTGACAAAGTGATAGTACAATCAATTACATCACTAATGGATTCAACTATGCTAAAATCTTTGTGCAGATTTTGAGAATCAGTGGTCTGTGTATTTTTGAGAAGAAAAGAATTCCAAGACGTTTTACATGGTTGAAGTCGACTATGTGTTTTACACATTCGACTGTATCTGTTATCTGATTTGGAATTCTGTTATGCTCTTGCACTCTAACGACTATATTTTTAAAAGTTAGTTGAGCATTGATGACGTGGTCAACTGTATTAAACGTGTTTTGTTATTGGTTGACCGTAAGCTACTAAGTTGACTGATCTGTTATAATTGTCATAATACAGTCAACTGAATTAGTAGCGTATTCGACTGAGAATCTGATTGTATAACAAAAATCTATAAATAGGCTGAACACAGGTTTGTTTAGAAGACTTTTGATGAACTAATAATTTAATTTCTGTTTCAGATTTCTCTTAGCTCTAAGAATTCACCAAGAAGACGATGGTGATCTTACTTGAAAGAGATTCAAAGAGCAGATTATACTGTGCATTCATTGTCTGATCAATACCTGCACAAGAAGGTGTTCTGTCATTGATCGTGAAGGCTTGGTATCCTGTGAAGACTACTGGAATTGATTGTGCGGCTTGGCATCCGTGAACACTGCTGGTTTTTGACCTGTTGATATCAGGGGATAGTGCACTTTGAGGATTGTTCAAAGTGGTGTTGGCAGATTGCAGAAGAGGGGATTCTTGCTGTAAGTCTTGCTGGTTTATTGCCTATATTTTGGTTTTGGGTTAGAGAGGAGATTTATATTTTTGACGTGGAGCTCTTCTAATGATTCCTTATTGTAAAAGCCGCAACCATTATAGTGCATTTGCTTCCTGAGTTGGAAGGACACTGGATGTAGGCATTGTTGGTCGAACCAGTATAAAAACCTCTGTTTGCATTTCTCTATCCCTTATCTTTTACATTACAGTCGACTTTATTCTTTACGCAGTCAACTACGTATTTTCCGTTGCATACATATTCTGATTGCTTGCATTTCAAGAAAGTTTAAAAAGCTTTAGGTTTTTATTACAAGATTGGGATAAGAACTTGTTTTTGAAACAACACTAATTCACCCCCTCCCCCCCTCTTGGTGAAGAAAGAAGCCAACCTGTTTTCCAACAATAAGGTTGTTGATGAGAAACATGTAAAGGAGATAGAAATAGAAAGGTTGAGTGAGGAAGATAAAGATGAGGAGAAAGAAAAAGAGGTTGTTGAGAGAAAAGGAAAAAAAAGAAAATGCGTGAAAATAAAGAAGAAAATAAGAAAAGAAAAGAAGAGAAAAATGGTGAAAAAAAAAGAAGAAAGTAAGAAAAAAGAAAAAGAGAAAATTGAGAGAAAAGAGGAGTAAGAAAAAGAGGAAGAGAAGAAAGAAGAAAAGATCATATGAAAAACTCCTTCCTCATCAAAAGAAGTATCATAGGAAGGAAAAGAAATTTAAGTGCCTTATGGAAATCTTCAAGAAATTGGAGATTAAAGTTCATATGATTGACATATGAAAACAGGAGCTTGATCTGATCAACTTCCTGAAGAAATTCAGTAAAAAGAGGAAT
Source organism: Vigna radiata var. radiata (assembly GCF_000741045.1). Classification (NCBI taxonomy): domain Eukaryota; kingdom Viridiplantae; phylum Streptophyta; class Magnoliopsida; order Fabales; family Fabaceae; genus Vigna; species Vigna radiata. Next base: position 15,897,652 of record NC_028356.1, on the reverse strand, counting down.
AAGAAAAGAATATTAAGCAAAGGGAATATCAACACCTACTGATGGGTGTTTGAGCATCTACTAGGGGATGCTAGGTTGATTATGTATTGAAGAATACATAAGGTACACCTACTGATGGGTGTTAATAAGATTTGCACTTACTGATAAGTGCTAGAAAGGTTTAGGTCAGGCTCGTGACATAAAACAAGCGCTACTTGGGAGGCAACCCAGTTGATTGTTATCTTTATTGTTAACTTTTTTTTTTCTAGTTGCATTTTAGGACTTATCTGATGCATATGAGAGGGGAATTGCATAAAAAGTTAAAATTGAGAGTTGAAATCGAGTGATACAGGTTAGATAATGCTCAGGCGAGCCAAAAAGGAGAGATTTCAAAATCACACTTACCGCTCAGCGGTAACCCAGTGCTGAGCGGTGGCGTCACAAAGGGGTTTTGGGCTTTTTAATATAGCTCAGCGTTAGAGGCCCATCTGCACATTTTAAATACCCCTTAGGGTTGCCCAAGCGCCAATTTTCGAATTTCACTTTTCCTTTGCACTCTCAAGAGCTTTTTAAGAGTTTCTCTTCATTCTTCCCATCACCCACTCACTAAAAAACCTTTGTTCATCACTTTTGCATCATTTTACCATCAAAGTTTGGGGTTTTTGGAGTGAGCACTGCATTTAGGCAGTATTCATCATCATCTCACGAACATTTTGCAAGCATTCAAAGTATCTCCACCCAAGTAAGTCATACATTTTTCAATTTAGGGCTTTGAAAATAGAAATTTGATGGAAGCATGTGTAGAAGCATAAAAAATTAGGGTTTTTTTTATTTCTGTGCATGATTTGATGAATTAGAAACGTTTTGCACCGATTGAAATGTCTGATTTTGGCCTGGAACTGGGAAATTTGCATTTGGGTGGAGATTAGGAGTGTTCAAGCTCGGTTTTGCAAAACTATAGCTGCCACCGCTGAGCGGTGAGCTGCCGCTGAGCGGTGGCCTGGCAGAATGCTTATTTTTTTTGAAATTATGTGTTTTGCAGGTGACGCTAAAGGGCCCTGTTTTGCCCTCAGCATTGGATAGTGATGAATTGAGGTTTGTTTTACAGTCTGCTAACCCTTAATGGTGAATTCTTTGTTATTTTGAATTGTATTTGATGTAGGAATGACATCCTCATCTGGAAAAAGAGTTAAGACCATGGGGAATAAGAGGAAAGAACCAAAGAGGTTTTACTCCAATAGATTCCTCTCTAGAAGGCATGAGCAACACCATGTAACTATCCAAGAAAGACGTCTGCGAATGAAAAGGAAAGCAGCATGGATCCCAAACTTGGCTCCACAATTTGGTGTTGAGTTAGAGAGCAGAAATAGGGAGAAATTGGCCACACACCCTATGCCTGCCAACATTGCAGTGGTAAAGGAGTTTTATACAAATGCCATGCCAATGGGGGTTAATGTTAACACTCTTGATGAGTCGATATTTTATTGATTTCACTTAGTTTATTGTGCTAGAATTAATCAGGGAATTATGCTTAATTTTTCGGTATTTTCCCGTTTATGCTAATTGTGCTTAATTCGACTGGAAATTCTAATTTTAATTAATTTGAATAATCTGAGGCTAATTATTTGCATATTAATTGCAGGGAAATTGTTGGATAATATTTTGGGACTTAAAAGAGAAATGCCACATCAATTATACTTTAAGCTAAAATGAAAGAGGAGGTGTGGATTTATTTTTGAGGGTGCACATGGAGATGGCTAAAATTAATGGCATAATGAATTAAATGATGATGCACAAGCTGCTGTTGGCACAAGGTTTTATTCTCATTGATCTCCAAGCAGGTCACGACCCATGGCATTCAGCTGCCCTTCACGGGCTGCATCAAATTAAAAATAAAAAGCAAGCAGGTGCAAACAGCACCAACTCCTCATTCGTCCAACTTGGGCTGCACAGTCCAGCAAACACCACGTCCAAAAGCAACCGTTGGCAACAATGGGGCTGTTTCATGTTGATGCTTGGGAGGTGTGTCTAGCAAGCTTCTTAAGAAGGCACTCACGCACGGGCTGCACATTAGAGTGAGGTCCAACGTTGGTGAGTGAGTTGCAATATCTAGCAAGCTTGAAGAAGGGAAGCTATGTTACGGCCCATATTGGGAACGTCCACCAACACGGATAGGAGCTGGATCCTAGGGTAGGTTTGTTGGCTTTTAACAAGGTACATTAGAGAGGATATAAAAAAAACGTGTGCTGTCACGGAGGGGGCTGGCGGAAAAATGGTGAGCACCAAGGGGCAGCCACCACCCAAAAACATTAGGAGCATCTTTTATCACATTGATATATTTTTCATTTAGGCAAGCTCACGTCTAGAGTCATTTCCTTTAGAAAGCACTTGCGTTAATTGTCACATCCAGCATAGAAGCACAAGGATTAACGATTCATTTTGTATTTGGAATATACACAAGGTTGTAGTTGTCAAGTCAAGAAGGAGTAGCCCAAAAAGAAACTTTGGTTTAACCTTTTCACTATTCACATGTTATGTTTTTTTTTCTTTGCACTGTTCTCATGATGATGAGTTGCATTTACTGTTTAGCTCAATGTTACATTTTAAATTAATTCAAGCACTTTCTGCACTTCATCCGATTCCAGTTTTTCCACGCCACAATGCCATTTAATTTTGCTCACACCATGAGCCATTTCTTCACAGTTCACAAGTTGCTTTTAGTGTCGAATTCCTCATGAATAGTATTTCATTTATTTAACATAAGTGTTGTGTTTGAATAGCATGCCAAGTGTTCTTTATTTTCATTTTATTTTAATGTTAACGCATCTTAGCATTGAATGTTTAATTCCAGTATTTTCAGTTACTTTAATACTTTCTATTCTATAGTTGTGATGTTAGTTTAGGTTAGTCAGGTTGATCATTAGCGATATTATAATGCTTCCTTGAGAATTATGGACTGTAATTGTGTTTGCCACTCTGATTTGGCTCAATATTTAATCTGTTTTGTGCTTGCGATTAGGTATACGCTTAGTTGTCTAATCGGTGTTTAATCTTCGCTTAGTTGATTAGACTATATGGTGCATGACTGATTATATTTGTGCATTCCATTCGCTTAGTTTGACATTTTGAAGACCGAATTAGCCTTCGCTTAGTTGGGTGATTCGTGTCGGATTTGGATTAGAGTAGTGTGTACTTGTCGTTAATCTATGATTGGAAGCATAGTAATTGAGTTAATGACCAACTATTTTTATTCTGCATTTGATTTCAATTTGCATTTCTGTTGCATCTGTGTTTTAATTTAGTTTATCCGCATTCACAAACCTTTCACAAACCCCCCACTACGTGTTAGACCTAATTCCTGAACTGCGATTTGGTCATTGAGAGACGACCTAAGAGTCACTTCCTAGTCTATACTGCATTCTTTTATGCACATTAAATTTTGCATGGGGTGCGAAACCCATCAAAATTTTGGCGCCGTTGTCGGGGACCAACGGTTCGATTTTAGGTCTTTTGTTGTGTTAGTGTGTGTTGTGTTCTTGTCTTGTGTTGTGAGTGTGATGTTCTGTTTTGTGTGTTCGTCATTGTGTGTTGCATTTAGGTAGGTTTAGTTGCATATTTTCATTGCATTCTTCTTTTCCCCCTTCTTTCCAATGTCTAACTATTTTGGCTATGTGGATACTGTTTCTTCTTCCTGTGCCTATGATTATGATTCTCCTGTTGATTTCTATGTTGAGAACAGTAAGGTTCCTCCTCCATCTCATGAGAATGCTCCTAGGGAGCCGTTTCCACTTGATGAGGAGGATATTCGTTGTGTTTTCAACACTTGACTGATACATTTGCTGCCTGTTAACGGATTGACAAGCGTACCAAATCGTATCAAGTAATAATAAATGGTAAGTCCAAGTATCGTTTTCCCAAGAGACTCAAAAGGCCTTATCGTTTGTGTGAATTAAGATTGTAAGACTTGAAAATAAAAATTAATTAATTGAGTATGAGAACAAAATATAAACATGCAAAAGAGATTGATTCAATTGACGAGAAGAAAACAATGGATGAATGGAGTTGTTGGGGTTTACAATTTCATCTTATCCGCTTTCTCTTATTTACTCCTCTTGAATTATTTGCTTGATTAACTAATTGTTATGCAACTTTCTTGGCCTACCCTTAACCCGATCCCTCGGTGAAAAGAGCCTATTACTAATTACTGGCTTGCTATCCCTAGCCTCCCCTATCAATTAATAATGCATTATATAGCAGAAGTGAAAAACAATTGATCGTCCTACCCCTATCCCTAGGTGGTATTTCTTAATCAAGGAATTACTCACCAGTTCATGACATTACTGTACGTCCCCGTATCAATAAAGACAAACAACAGTTATCGAATGAGTTAAACGATAAAAGCCTTAAGCACAGATGAGAACCCAACAATTAATAATCAAAGCATATGGAAACCATATAAATAAACCAGAGTTTCAATAAAAGAGAGTATCAAAAGATTAATTGTTTCCCCCAACAACAATAGGGTTTAGTTCACCATTGTCATGGTGAATCTAGATGAAAAATGATGGAAGAATGGAAAAGCAAACCCTAGATTTGATAAAAAAAGGAGCCTAAGCATCCAAGAGATCTTCTCCAAGGAGTGAAAATTAGGTCTGACCATCCTCTTCTTTCAAAAGAATGCATCTAAAGTCGCACTAGGGCTATTTATAGCTGAGGAGCGTCACAGAATTTAGGCCCAAGCCTAGCAGACAACCGCCCCGCGTCGCACTTTTGGCGCCCGACGGTGTTCCCATGATCGCGCCACCGCCCGGCGATGAGTTGTGCCGCCCGGCGGTTTGCCTCTTGTCGCAAAATCGCCTGGTTGGGCGCTAGACAGTGGCTTCTCCTCGCATTTGGCCGCCCAACGTTGGATTTTGGCGTAGGGCGGTTCCTAGACTCTTCTTTTCTTCATGTTTCTTCTTCTTTCTTGATTCTAAGACCTTCCATCTTCAATCCCATTCTTCATTTTCATCAAAAACGCTGCAAAACAAGCATAATATCTCTAAAACCAGCTTTTGACTCTCAACCGACTCAACTTACATGTTTTGCTTGATTCTAAGCTCATTCTAAGCCTTAAAGGTTGTATTTTGATCTCAAATCAAGATGAAAATAACTGTTTTTCAACCGTTATCAGTTAACATGCATAGTTATACAAGCTATGTTTGGTGGAAGATCATTAGATATGGCCTTGAAACAATTAATAGCTTCTTGGGTACTGAGTGGGTTGGAGAACAGTGTCAATATTCACTGAATGTTAAAGAGGGCACAAATTTAGAGGACATTGAGAGTGTACTCTGTGTGCCTGGGGGGCATTTCCATAGGAACCCGAATGGTGTGGCCATCCACATCAAGAGAGCCGACCTGACACCCCTGACCAAATATTGGATGGCATTCACCCATGCTAACATCCAACCCTGCTCCCATGTTTTACAATTCACAAGACCATGTTCATTTTTTGCATGCTGAGGGGTCTGATTGTGAATATTGGTGAGGTCATCACCAATGAGATCCAGAGTTGCGCCACTACTGTGAGCAGCAATGCACCACTTGGTCATCCTTCCTTGATCACGCATTTGTGCCAGCAGGCTGGGGTAGATACTTCTACTCCACCATTTGAGAGGCCTAGGAAGGCCATAGATGCAGCATATTATAGGCAATACTATGGAGGAGATGAGGCAACTAGACCAGTGCCTCAGAGACGCCCTAGGAGAGGACAACCACGATAGGATGGTCCAGAGCATCACATAGAGCCCTTCCACATGAGGGACAAGTATATGGCCATGATGGAGTCTAGACTGGAGTCTCTATATAGAGGGCAGGTGGCCACTACTGAGATGATTGTGGGGATATATGATACACCCCTACACACAGGTGGACAATGGATAAGTTCCAGAGTGCTATGGCATGGCCACAGGAGTAGGCTCAAGGAAGCAGAGCTGGGGCAGTTGAAGCTCTAGTCATGGAGGATAACGAGGATGATGATGATTACGAGGATACAGAGGCTGAAGATGAGGACTCTGATGATAGTGTGGGGTGATGTGGCATCTACTGATAGATGTCAAATGCACTAGAGCAGGATTTTTGTTTTGTTTTTTGAAATTGTAACTTGAACTATTTTTGTTTTGGCTTAGTAGTGTAGGGTTTTTATGGTACTTGGCTTGAACACCTTTATCTGATGATGGTTTGACTTGATTTACTGTGTGATGAGTATGCTTAATGATGCTTGATGTGGATGATGATTGAGATTCCTTTACATGCTCAGATACAGGTGAAGTGTTCACAGACTGTGAATGGATGCATGAATATTATGATTGTTATTAAGATGCTAAGTGTTAAGCCCCTGGCAAGTGTACCAGATCATATCAAGTAATAATAGACAGTACGTCCAAGATTGTTTCCCAAGCGACTCTTAGGCCTTATCTTTCATGAAAATTAATTGCATAAGACTTAACAGAAGAATAATTTTGTAGAGTTAATGCAAAACTAAATCTAAACATGCAAATGCAAATTGAATCAATTGGCAAATAAGAAATATGAATGAATGGAGTTGTTGGGGTTTACAATTTCATCCTTATCCAACCTCTTATATCTATTATTCTTATTAAATTCGCTTTATTATCAATGTCATGCAACTTTCTAAATTACTCAAAACCCGATTCCTCGGCGAAAAAGCCTATTACCAATTACTAGTTTACCATTCCTAGTCTCCCTAGTAAATACCAACGCATTAGGTACAGAAGCTTAAAGCAATTGATCGTCCTACCCCTATTCCTAGGTAGTATTCCATTATCAAGAGAATTCTTATCAGTTCTAGATTTCCCCTACGTTCCCGTATCTACAAAATCAAATATCATAACACCAAATGAGTTAAACGATGTACGCATTATCATCAGAAAAGAAAACCCAAACAATTGATAATAAAAGCATATGAATATAATAAGAATTTTTTATACAAGAGAGTTTCAAAAGGACTACATTGTTCCCCAACAACAAAAGGATTAGTTCACCATAGACATAGTGAAACTAGGCGGAATTAATGGAAAAGATGAAAGAGTAAACCCTAGATTTGATAAGTTGGAGCCTAAGCATCCAAGAAACCGCCTCCAAGGAGTGTAGAAGGTGCTCTGAATTCTTCCTCTGCCAAAAGATTCCTCTGAGGGTTGCACTGGGTCTATTAACGCAGAAAAGTAACAGAATTTTGGCCCAGGCCAACCATTTAGGCGCTCAGCGCCCATTTGACCGTTCAGAGGTAGACCCTATAATCGCAGGACGCTCAATGTTGGAACCTGGCGCTCATCGCTGGCCCTCAGAATCGCAGGACGCTCATGTGATGAATGAAAAAGCATGAAAAAGATAGAAAAGATAAGGATGAAAAGAAAAGCTCAATGCAAAAGAAAAAGGGAAAGTTGGGAATGAGTTAGATTGATGAAAGAGAAAGTTTGTTCTTGAATATGAATGTTTGAATAACTCTCTTAACTCAAGGATTTTGTGATCTAGAAAAACCAATTTTTCTTGTTAGCCCAACCTCATTATAAGCCTTGAAAAGTCCTTGTGATGACATTCATATGTGAGAATGTTGATTGTAGTAGATGAAAGGCAATTTTGTTCTATGTGACATGTAGATAGTAGAGGGAAGGAGTGACCACTTGAAACACTTGAGTGATTGAGTGAAACACCTTATCCGGTGAGGATTGATTCCATGAATTCATGATTGCATTTGTGCTTAGTTAATTGATCATTCATAAGAGTAGCATCTGTTGAAAATTATATGATTATGTGAACACTATGTGAGTTGTGATAAGGTGAAGCATGTGTGCATCTTGATAAGATTCCACTGAAAAGCTGAATTGAGTAATTACTTGTTGTCAAAGAATGGATTTGAATGTGTTGAACCATGCTGAGGATAGGTGAAAAGTTAAGTTTTGTTTTGTTTGCTTGAGGACAAGCAAACTTTTAAGTTTGGGATTGTGATAACGGTTCAAAAACTGTTACTTTCATACTTAATTTTGATAGAAAACACACCCTTTATGAATTAGAAATTATCTTGAAATCATGCAAATTGCTTTAGTTAGGTTAAAAGAGAGTCAAAGGTGGTTTTAGAGATATTATGCTTGGTTTTCCTTGTTTTGATAGGGTTAGAAAAGAATTGAAGGATGGAAAGCGAAGTAGGAAGGAGTTGGACTCAAGAAAGGATGAAAAAGGGTGCAAAGGAAGAATCATAGCCACCGCTTAATCCCAGTTTCAGCACTGAGCGCCAACTTTGTGAAAAGAGCCACTGCCAAACGCTTAAGTGCCAACGCTGAAGGGAAAAGTCAGAGCCGCGCGCACCGCTGAGCGTCAGATCAACGCTGAGCGCTGGCCTTCTCAAAGACATCACTACCAAACGCCTAGGCGTGAACGCTGAGCGTCCCACTTGAGTTCCGCACCTACTGCTGAGCGGTGAAACCAACGCTGAGCGCTATAGTTGGGCTTGTGCCTGTTTTCTGTTATTTTTCTGAGTTATAAATAAACCCCAAACGAACCTTAGAGTTATCTTTTGGCAGAGAAAAGACGCAAAAACACTCATTCTTACTCCTTGGAGGCGGATTTTGGATGCGAAAGCTCCAATCTTTCAATTCAAGGGTTATCTCTTTCAAATTTTCCTTTCAATTCATATAGTCTCACCATGACAATGGTGAACTAAAACCCTTTGTTGTTGGGGAACGATGTAATCCTATTGAAACTCTCTTATATCGAAGTTCTTATTTTATTCATATACTTTAGTTATCAATAGTTTGATTTTTCTTCTCTATACTTTATGCTTGCATTGTTTAACTCATTCAATGTCATAATCTTTGGTTTTGTCCATATGGACACATACGGAGAAATCTAGACATGAGGGGAATTCTCTTGATTATGAAATATTACCTAGACATAGAAATAGGACGGTCAATTGCTTTAAGCTTCTGTACACTGAAATGCATGACTAATTACTAGGGAGGCTAGACATAGTAAACTAGTAATTGGGAGTAGGCTCTTTTCGCCGAGACATCGAGTGTAAAGTAAATTAGAAAGTTGCATGAACATTGATAACAAAGTTGAATCTAATAAGAATATTAGATATAGGAGAGTGGATTAGGATGAAACCGTAAACCCCAACAACATCATTCATTCATATCTTTATCTTTCAATTGATCAAGCTTTTGCATTTGCATGTTTATTTTAGATTTTGCATTATAAACCCTCAATTTAATCTTTATCAAGTCTTAAGAAATCAATTCACATAAACGATTAGGCCTAAGAGTCCCTTGGGAAACGATATTCGGACTTACTGTCTTTTATTACTTGATACGATCTGGTACACTTGCCAGGGTGTTAACACTTCACCAAGCAAAACACATGTAATTGAAAAGCTAAATCAACAAGAAAACCAGCTAAGTTCTAAGTTCCATGAGTCAATATCAAATATTTATTTTTCACTGTAAGAGATTCCAAATACATATGTTGTTCAAAGCAATGCATTTCATAAAGTTACACGAACATAATTTAAGTATTACTCGTAGGATGAGTATTACCATAGGAAGGTGCAAAGAATGCCTCATTAAAGCCAAAAATAATATAAATCATAACAAAATTAAACAAAAACAATATAAACAATGTTCACACAACTGCAGCTTTTGCATTTCGAAACCCTTTCTTCAATTCAATAAATCTTCTCATGCAAGCAGCTTTGGATCTCCCGGGAACTGTCGCATCAACCTTCTCCCACCTCATTGAAACATCCTTAGGAAACACTTTCAATGCATTCAGCAACGCGATATCCTTGCCAGAACTCCTACCATTCTCAACAGCTTTCTCCATTATCACCAAGTCCTCACCCTCATTCTCCTCCACAACCCTCCAATCGAACACCTTCCTATTTTTCAAGAACAAGGCATAAGAATTCGAATCATCCATAGTGAAATGTCCACGTATTATAGGTCACTCACTTTTGGCCAAGGTGGCAACTGTCCCGTTAATTTTTTAATGCCGTGAGCCAAAAGGATCTTAGTAAAGATTTTGTAACAAAAGATAGGGTTTCACTGAACTTTTTTAAAAGATAGGACGATTTTCAACAGATCCTATAAACCGAGGGACCAAAATAGGCATTAAACGTAAAATTTTCTAATCAAGAGTTTCAGTTTTTTATCTAAAACTTTATTATTTAATTTTTTTTGTCCTTTTTTTAGAAAATTTAATTTCTTATCCATCTATCAGAATATCAAAGACCGTCTGAGGGTTTTTTGAAACGAGATCTTCATTTCTAGTCGATTGATTTTAGCTATAAAGAGAAAATAGAGATCTTGAACTTGTAGGAGAAATTTCAGAGGCTTTAGAACCTTCAAAGTGTCAACGAAGTAAGGGAAGCTGGTTTATTTGGTTTTAATTTGGTATGCATGTGATATTTGATGTTTGTATGATGATGTGATAATTGATTTATGAACTTTAATTATATTGTGAAATTTGATATAATGGGAGCTTGAAAAGGGTGGTACGTTGAATTGAAAACCTCTGTATGCTGGTGTGTAATAGGTTTATTGATGTAAAAGTTGTTTATTAAGGAATTTTTGAATGTAGATTTAGTGAATCTAAGTTGATGTGTTCTTACAAATGTGAAACCCCAGAAAATGGTATTTTTAGAAGTGATGGTAGTCTAAAATAATGAGACTCAATTATTTAAATATTAAACGATTTTATTATAAATAATTTAGTTATAAACGAGTTTCATTAATTTAAAACATACCATCTCTCAAGAAACCACTTTTCTAGAGTTCACTACCATCTCTTTAACCTTTCTTATTCTTGGATAATCTGTTCGACGATCAGGAGGTGTCTAGATGATCCTAGCGTCGAGAGTTACCTCTTTTACAAATTAATTTATTGATTTGGGCAAGTAAGTGAAAAACCCTTTTTCTTGGCTTTTAGGGTTCTTAAATTTTGTAGAACGATTCTTTTTTTGCATGAATCAAGAGTTCATCTTCTTAAGTTCCTATTCTGTTAGTGATTCTAAGGTTGTTGTTCAACCGTCAATCGGTGAATTGTGGGTTTTCTAGGAGTTCCTTGTACCGCAAGTAATCAGTGGAGTGTTCAAAAGATTTTAAGCTGTTAAGTCAAGGTAAGGGAAGCTAGAACTTTCTTTAATTAATACTAAATGTGCATGTTAGAGGATGTATGAATATTGAACTATTTGGGTAAAATTTTGTTTTATGGTTGGATGTATGGTGATTGATTAAGTGGTTAATGATTTGTGGGATGATGAATGATGTATAACATGTTGAATTTGTTTGTATGTAATTTGATGTTAGATTTTGTGTTGCTGAAGTGAACTTTGTTGTTTAATTTATGAGAAAATAGTTTCTCTTGGTTATAGGTTAAGTTTGTATGAAGATGAGGTTTAAAGTAAGGAAATCGTGAGAAATGGTGGAAGGACTACTTTTGTGCAATATAGGTTGAGTTTGGGTTGATTTATTTCATGTTCAGGTATCTAAAATGGTAGAAATCTGAGTTGTGAGGGTGTGATGATGGAAAGGTAGAGTTCTACTTTGTTAGAACTCAATTTGGAGGAAGTGAGGTAGTGAGATTTTGGGATTGGGGTTCTGTGTGCCAATGGCCTGTTGAGGCAGTCCTAGTAAATCAAATGTGACTTGTTTGAGTCTTTAAGTTAGTCAAAAATGTGCCAAAAGTGGTAGAATAAGACTTGGGTCCCTAAGTTGATGAATTTGATGTTTTGAAGTATAAATTGATTCATAAACACTTTAGATCAAGGGTAGGGAGTTTTAGAATCACTTAGTCAAGTGTAATTAGGTCTATAACACATATTAGGATGATTAGAAGTTGGGAAAAATAGTTAAAAGTCGTAAACTTGGGTGGAGTTGCATAATTCTGCAGAATTCGTGTAATAGAACTATGCAGACTTGCTGAGCTAATGGATTCACACAGTGAGTCACACTAGCGAGATGCTCTCTACCATGGCATTCGCACAGTGAATCTATTATGATGATCTACAGAGCGAATCAGTGTGCTTAGCGTCTGAGTGGGGTCTGGGATCATTGCCAAACTTATTCGAATAGCGAATGGGAGCACATAGCGAGTGTTTGTGGGGTTTGGTCTCTGTTTAGACTTTCGCATAGCGAATTGAAGGCGCTATGTGAGTGGGTGAAGTCTGGTATCATTAGAAGTTTATTCGCATAGTGAGATGGGTCGTTGTGTGAGCAGTCTCTGGATTCGCTATGCTAGAGTGTGCGCTGAGCGAATGGTCTAAGTTTAGTTCACTCTTTTCTTCTTTGCTTTAATTTGATTTAAATGAAATTCTAGCCTAAGTATGTAGTATGTATGATCATGTATTATAGTATTTGGTTATTCATGTCTTGAGTTAAGTTTTAAAGTGAAAGTATGGTTGATGGACGCAATTCCATGATCCTCACGGAGAGGTTACATGGTGGTGCCCTGTGTAAGTTTAGAATGATTGCAGGAAGCTTAGTCTTGGGGGTTATCCCGAAACTCCAATGGTCTTTCACTCTCATGTAGAAAAGATTGATCCATGTCGTGAGGAGTAGCAGGAGGTCCTAGTCTTGGGTGCTTCTAGTATGATCGAAGGTGAGTGATAACGGACTAACCTCGTGAGTGTGGTAGGGTGAAACCCATTGGCAATGACTTTGTAAAGCAGTAGAGGCCACCATGAGTGCACGACCCGCTATAACTCGACAATCATTCTATGTCCAGACGGTTTAACTTAGTGTAGTGTCATGCATGTAGGGGCTTAATATATGTATGATTATCCATTTAAATTACGCTAGCTTACCCTTGCTTTTGTCTTTGTTGTTTGTGTGTGTTTTCTCTTTTGCAATGATCATCTTAAAATGGTGTGAGCTTAGGGAGGACGCCCTTTTCAGTCGTTTCAGCGTATGGTTAAGAGTGAAGCAACAACATAGATAAAGTTTTGTTCCTCATGTATAAAATCTTCTTCAACTATAATTAGTAGTTCTGGTAAGTTATCATCTATGCAATGTTTCTATTTTGGTAGTTTTATTCTACTAAAATGGGATGCTACAACAAAACTTTTGTTTGGAATAAATTAAAAGAAGGGTGAATTTTGGGCATATAATGAAGGTTTTGACAGGTAAAATTCTAAGATCATGGTTTTGGAGAAAATTTGTAGTTTTGAGAATTGTCTTGGGGCCATTTTGGACATAGTTGGCCTCTTATTGTACAAAAATCTGGTGGTAAGCGTCTGGTAGATAGTCTAGTAAGGAGTCGTTTGGTAAGGAATCATCTGGTAAGGAATTGTCTATAAGGAGTCATCTGGTAAGGATTTGTATAGTAAGGAATTGTATGAAAAGGTGTCATTTGACAAGGAATCATCTAATAATGAATCTTAGTAAGGAGTCGTCTGGTGAGGAGTCGTTTGGTAAGGACTCGTCTGGTGGTAAATGATAACGGTTGAAAAACCGTTATTTTGATACTTAAATTTGACATTAAACACAACTTTTATGACATAGAATTTGCTTGAAATCATGCATTTTGCTTGAGTTAGAGAATAAGAGACTCAAAGTTAGTTTTCTTGGTTTTATGCTTGGTTTTCCCTTGATTGTGTAGGTTTATTGAATGATTTGAAAGAAGGGTTGAAGTATCAAGGAGTTGTAGTGCAGAAAAGTCAACCAGAATGCAAAAAAGTCAACCAGTCAACCATAAAAGTCAACCATAATGTTGAAAAGTTGACCAGAGTGCCGTAGGCAGCGCCGAACGGTGGCCGGGCGGTGGCTGGGCGGTGACCCAACGCTGGGCGGTGCCGTTGGGCGGTGGTTTTCCAGTTTTACTATTTTTTGCCTGAGCGACACCGCTAGGCACCATTTTGAGTGTCGCACCCACCGTCGGGCGGTGGACTATTGGGCCTGGGTCGATTTTTCTGTTATTTTTTGAGTTATAAATAGAATTGCACGACCCAAAAGGGGTATCTTTTGATAAAAAGAGGCGCAGAAACACTCTCTTCACCCCTCGAAGGCAGATTTTGGATGTAGGAGCTCCAATCTATCAAATCTAGGGTTTATCTTTTCATTCTTTGGATTATTTTCATCTAGTTTCACCATGATTAGGGGAACTAAACCTCCATTGTTGTTGGGGACTTGATGTAATCCTTTGAAACTTTCATATATTGAATTGTTGTTTTATTCATATGTTTTTATTCATTAATTGTTAGGGTTTTTCCTCCATTATATTTGTATGCTTTGCTTAAGACATTATTCAATAGCATAATCTTTGATTCTATCTATATGGACACGTGTGGGTAGGTCTAGACATGAGGGAATTCTCTTGGTAGCAATATTACCTAGACATAGGGATAGGAGGACCAATTGCCTTAAGCTTCTGTGTGAATTATGTAATGCATGATCAATTGCTAGGGAGACAAGACATTATAAACTAGTAATTAGGAGTAGTCTCTTTTCACCAAGACATTAAGGTTAGGGTAAATTAGAAAGTGTCATTGACATTAATGAAAAAGTCGAATTCTTAGATATATGAGAATGGATACGATGAAGTCATAAACCCCACCAACATAATTCATTCATACATCATTCACCTGCGTTATCTTTTGGTCAATTGATCAAAACCTTTGCATTCATATTTAATTTTCGTTTTTGCAATATAAAACCCTAATTTTTGTTATTCAAGTCTTAAATAATCAAGAAATCACATGAAAGTCTAGGCCTATGAGTCTCTAGGGAAACGAAACTCGAACTTACCATTTTATTATTACTTCATACGATTTGGTACACTTGTCGGAGTGTTAACAGTAAACATCTGAGAGATCGTCTTGTAAGGAGTCGTTTAGTGGTACGAGTTGTCTAACAATAACGAAGTTGTTGGGAACCTCGAATTCAGGGTTCTAGACATCAATTTTGGACGTTCTTTAGGTCATTTTAGGGGTTTTGAACCCTTTCTGAGCTGTTGGTGAGGGTTTCCAAGTCGTTTTCCATGCCTAGTGTGTGTGCCGAGTGGCTGTGAAGAAAAATGTTCTATGGTGTGATTCGGTTTAAGGTGCATATGTTTGATAATTGTTGCTACTTTTGAAATGGTATGAGTATGTTGTGAGAATGAAATATGGGTATGTATGAAGAATCTCAAGTAGAGATTATATGTTCAAGAAAGTTGTGGTGAATGCTTGATAGTGAGACTTTGGAGAGAAGGTATCCTGATATTCTACCAATAATTCAACTCATGTCGAGTGAATGAGGTGACCAAGAGAATGGTAAAAGGTCTTTACCCTGATCATTTGGGTCGTGTAAGGGAAGATTAACCCCATGGGAAAGTAGGTCGAGTTACCCTTGTTTATTATTATGCAAAGTAGAAATACTACCATAGGTGCAAGCCTTTATGAAAGTCTGTGTCAGCTTTGGATCTAGATCAATGAATGAAGAGGTTTAATTATTATATGATCACGTGTTTGATGGGTTGTTGTGAATGTTTATATATGATTTCTTATATTAAATTATAATATGTTAATTTCTTTGTATACTAGTTTACTCTTACTTTTGCGTTGTCTATTTGTGTGTCTTATAATCTCTTTGGCAATGATCACCATTTTGTGTGAGCAGATGATGTTGTAGGTGTTAGCTTGCCATTGATGGAACTAGAGGATACCGTTGAGTGATATTGAGAGTTTAGCATATAGATATGTATGTAGATATAGAAATATAAATACTCAGACGTTTTTTATAACAGTTTACCTCTTTTGAGATACTCTATGTTTAGGAGGTTATACAAATATGTGTTTTTATTGATATAGTTATTACTTTGGATAATTCTAACGATAAACTACATGTTTTCTTGCCTATCTACTATGTTTTATCAAATCTATAATATTTTGTTTAGTAGATTACTATATTAAATGGAATGTTACATTTTTTATATCAAAGCAGTAGTTCCTTAAAAGATATGTGAGTATAGGATTACTTAGCTTTTGTTGTGTGTACTTAGAGTGTTACGGATGGACTAATGGTTCCTTTCTCGGTGTGACCAGATTATCTCACACCAACTACTATGGAGAAGGAATGACCAGCGACAAACGTGTGGTGTTACTTGTTGCGTTGAACACCATTGGTGGTTGAAGTTCACCGAAGATGGAAATAGTGATGGTAGGTAGGAGCATAGGGTTTGTGTCGAGGGATGGCCAGTGGAGGTGGTGCACAATGGAACTTGTGAATTCGGTGCGATAGTGAGCCTAAGGTAGACAAGTGGTGGAAGCTTCAATAATGCAGGCCAAATGGAGCTTAAATGGTGGCAAAATAATAGGGACAAAAATGACGATGATGCATGCGACAAGGAAGAAGAGGGAAAAATGAAAAGGTTTGACATTGGGTTTTCACATATTAAATTGATTCCACACAATAAACGATATAATATGTCATTCGAACTCTTTTCTTGTTTTAAAACTGACATATTAGATTAGTTTCTCTTACAACCAATCTAATATATTTTCTATTATTTATAAAATTGTCATTGCTTTCTGAATTACATTGATTCTGCTACAACTAATTTAATATCTTTTTAATATACATATTTTGTTGTAATATCATATTATTATTGGATTATTTATTAATGTCTAGTTTTATACTCGAGATATATATATCTCGACGGAAGTGTATTCGAGATATCATGTCAATTAGATATAAAATGATTTTCTTACAAATTGATTTTGTAATATTAAGATAAATTTAAAATCTATTTCTTAACATAATAGATTTATAAGCATAATTTTATGTAATAGTATAAATCTTTAATGAAACTTTAGAAATTGTTGGTGGTAGTTGAGGCATGTTCAATCTAGAACATAACCTGTTTAGTTGAATGCCTGGCATGAGAAACAATTGAATAATAATACATGAAAATAGTTTACTTGATCTTTTGTTGGTGGCTTATTATCATGTTCAAGTGAAAGTTAGTTATGGGAATGGGACATTGAAGTAACTCGTACAAAGCATGGGATGTCTTACTAGGTTAGTATTCTAACTAAACATGTCCCTGATTCGTGAGTTGAAGGTATTTTACTGCAGACATTTGGCATGGCGGGTTATAGACCTCGAAATGGTCCTCGAAATAGGACATTGCACCCTTTAAGGCTTTTTTATTAGGTAATGGAGTGCTTGAAAAGTTGAATTTCACTTAACTAATTTAGAACGGAAAAGAAATTAATTATTGGGCAGGCCAATTAATAAAAATTGACTTTCGATAAAAGTGAAACAATCAGTTTAGACAAATACATCATGAAAATTAATTTTTTATAAGAAAATCGTTATATGTATATATTTTTAATAAGTTACGGGGAAAGTTAGAAAATATGATGAAGAAAATCACATCTTCAAAAAATAATTATAATTGTTTAGGAATTTTTACCAAAATTCATTTCATACAAAAATTATACTTTACTCTTTTTTTTTTTATTATTAAATTAGTTTGTGTTTATAGTTACTGGAGATGATACACAAATTATATAAGATCAATTTATAGTTTATAAAAAATACAAACGTTATATTTAGTCAGCGGGGTGAAGTTACTGTTAAATTTCTTTATCTTCATATATAACCAAAATCATCAAGAGTTTATCATAATATTTAAGTTTATCGAGTTACTTACTGTTACTCTGCTTTCAATTTTTACGTCGTATTTTCGGTGTGAATTTGTAACAATATAGAAATTTTAGTATTAGAGTTGGTAAGTGTATTAAAATAATGAGACTGAATATTTTTTGTTCCGATCGGGATTTTGTCCTAGCTTTCCTGTATAATTTCCCGCTTCGAACCGTTCGGTCCTCCGCTGATCCAACTCCACTTCAATCGTTCTCCTTTGTCGAGGCCGGTCGGGTACCTGCCAAGGGCACTCCGACGCTCAAGTCAGTGTTCAGTCTTTTTTAATAATAAAGGTAGAGATAGAAAGAGAGATAAATGTGCATTCAATGTGTCTACCCACCTCTTACCTTTGACTCTTATTCATAGTTTTTTTCATGGGCCAATGATTAGTGAAACCTTAATCACGGCCCCATCTCAGGCCTGTTGGGGTTAATTTAGTTTTACCTTAACCCTGGGTGCTTCTCATGTTTCAATCTTCGACCTCTGTCGTACGTCCGTTTAGCTCCAAGTTAAAGCTTTATACGGACGTCCGGTCCTATGGTGGGCAAGATCCCCGAGTTCTGATTGGCATATTTTTGACGTAATGACGTAGAGACGCAATGTCCAGTCGTCTTGTTGTGATGAATTCTTCAAGGTTTTTCTTATGGACGCGTTTGTGACCGGTTATGATTATTGAAAGTCATGCGGACATGACGGCGTCGTACTGTGCGCGACATCCCCTACTGCCGACAGGGCCTGCTTGGTTATCGGTTCGTCCGTACGGCGGCTTGAAGGCTCAACGCCTTGGTCATACCAGACGTTTCGTCTCTCAGTATTTTGAAGAACATTTTTTGAGCATGGAGAATGCGGTGCTAACTTGTGCTGACAGGACTTCATGTGAATTCTCCAAAGGTTTTCTGATAAACAGAGGTTACTCCCGGCTGCCCGGACCGGGCTTCACCGTTGTGTTTCCTCGGATCGTGGCAAGCCGGTCGTCCCAACTATCCCTACGACCGTCCGTCTCCCTCCTTACAGTACACAAGCCCCCCAAGCCTGAGGTCACATAGTGACCGAAAGGTTTCAAATCTTGAAAAGGGTGACTGTTCCGCTTCCCTAACGTGTCTTGGGCGGGAAAAATACGTACCGCGTCGTGATTGGTATATGAGCCCCTGGGAACTTAACCGTCTCGCATCTGGGCCATTGAACGTGGGATGATCCGACGGTGCTGGTGCCTTGGCGGTTTTCAAAATTTTTTCTATAAATAGGGGTGATGGTGGGAGGTCATCCACCTTTCTTCTCTTTTGGTTTCTCTGATTCAACAACTCTCAGGTAATAAATGGCGGTGGTTAGCGTCTATTCGTCCGAGGAGTCATCGGGTCGCGGCGGTGGTGGCGGGGTAGAGGCAACCAGCGGCGCGGGTAGGTTTGCAGCGGGTTCGTCGGGGGCTGCCTTGGTGCGGGGAGGCTCCATGGGAGTCGGGTTGGCAGCAAATCCCTTGGGTGTCAGCGTGGAAGGGAGGGTTGCCTCTCCAGATTCGATGTCGTCGTCCTTCCTTGAGGCAAATTCAGAGGAAGAAGACTCGATGCCGCCCTCTTCAGAGGCTGACAGACTGACAAATGGCATTGCCATTTTCCTGCTGAAAGGCGGAGTTCGTGTTGATCCTGAGTCGGCAGAACCGGCCGGCGGGTGGCCCCGGATCCGGGGGTACCGCTGGGCCTCTCCCGACGTTGACGAGTATACGTCGGACTTTGGAACTCGCGAAGACCTATCCTGGTGGTCCGAACGTTCTTACGTAGCTCGTGATGTGGAAGATGCCCGCTTATTTCGGCTCGGCGTCAGTCATCCGAACGAACGAGTATTTCACGGGAAGGGGTCGTATGCGGAGGATTTTTTCTTCGTGTACACTTACATGTTCGATCAGATGTATATGAGAGTGTCTTTCACTGAGTTTCAGTCATCGGTCCTGAAGGAATTGAACATCGTGCCGAGTCAGCTGCATCCTAACGGGTGGGCGGCCGTCCAAGCTTTTACCTCCCTATGCGCCGCTGTAGGGATAACACCCATAGTACGGGTATTCCTTCATTATTTCAACGTCCACCCTGTTCCACGACGAGGATGGGTTTCGTTATCATCGGTACACGACCGGAGCCTGTTCAAACCGTTATCTGATTCGTTCAAGAATTTCAAGAAGCGATACTTCAAGATAATACTTAAGGAGTTCGGACGATCAGAGTTTTGTGATTCTGATGGCACGCCTCGGTTCCCCTTTAATTGGACCGAAGCCCCCCGAAAAATAAAGGCATATGGCGTCGGGTTATTGAATGCGACGGAGAAAGATGCCGTCCGGACAATAAATACCCTGCCCCGCCAGCTAAGCGCCCGTGGCTTCGTCGATTGTTTGAAATATGAGGATTTCGATCAAATAGCTTTTGGTATGCTTTTATTCGGATTTTACATTTTAAATACCTTGATTTGACTTGTCTAAATTCTTGTTTTTCTTTTAGGATACATGTCGCTGCCCATTCCTCGCCAAACCGGATGGTTTGCTTCATCCCAACGTCGTCAGGGAAGCGTTGGGTCGCAAGGTATGAAGCGGCCGTCCGTCGCTTCAAGCTCTGCGCCTTCTTCCCAAATTCCGGTCGGCATTCCCCAAGCCGAGCTGGTCACCGTGGAGGTGCATCCTCATGAAGTCATCGCCACCGGCCGGGTGGCCGACCAACCTCCACTTTAGCAAGTCCAGCCTATCACTGTGCAATCCTCAGAGTCTCCTCCAGAATCCGTGGTTCCATTGGAAAGGAAGAGGAAATCTCGCGAAGAGGGCAAGTCCTCTTCCAAGAAGAGTCACCGGAGCGGGAGCTCGTCCTCCATTCCTCTCTCGGCCGGTATTTTTGAACCGGCTTTTGATGCTGCTTCCCGTCTTGAGGTGCGGGCCAGTTCTTCTCAGCGGGCGGTCATTGAGCCCTTGTCTGAGGGAGAGCTTTATGCGGCGACCGTTGAAATGATGGCCCGTGGAGTGATGATGGCCGTGAATGCTCGCGAGAAGGGAAAAGTTCGAGAAGGGCACGATTTACTGCGCGAATTGGCCGAAGAGAAAGAATCATCGGCCGCCCTCCGTCGCCGGGTGGAATCGCTCGCTAAGGATCACAAGGGGTGTAGTGAAAGAAATGCCAAGTTACAGGCTGACTTGGATGAGGCCAAACTGCAATTGGCCAATTCCAAGAAAGCTCTTGCAGCTGCCCAGTCTCGTGAGACTACTTTGAGCGAGGAAGATAAGAAGCAGAAGCTCGAGGTACGCCGCCTAGGTAAGAGGGGGGATGAGGTGGCCGAACAAAGCGACCGGTTAACTCAGGAATTACTCGTTGCCGATGAAGAGAAAAAGAAATTAGGCGCAGAATTGGTTCAAGTCAAGGAAGAATTCGCTCAGCTGGACGCAACGGTCATCTTGGAGCATGAAGAGGGGTTTAACAAAGCCTTGCGCCAAGTGGCTCATTTGCTGAAGGTGGACCCTATGACCTCCGGATTTGATCTCTATCAAGATGTTTATGATGGGGAGATGGGTCCGGTGCGAGCAAATCTGACGGCCGACGGGAACGGCGATGCTGGAGAAGATGGCAATGGCGAAGAGGTTGGTGAAGGTCGCCTAGAGGAAACGGGCGGTGCCTGATCATGTTTTAGATCTGTTTTTTCCTCTTTTTAAGCGTTTAGTGGTTTTCCTTAGGGCTGGGTCGGCCTCAAAACACTTAGGAATAGTTAAAGTTTGGGATTCGACCCGCTCATGGATTAATTTTTTGTAAACCATACTTCATATTTTGATTTGGAGAAGTATAATCAATACAATAGAGGTTCGGTTCAAATTGTATTTCTTATGAGCTATTTATTATCCGCGCTTTTAAGGGTTGAGGGGACGCATATGTACGTGAAGGCAAAGGTGTCATTCGTCACCTTGCTGTTATTTAGTGGGACGGGTCCCTTTGCGATAATCATGAGAAGGCAGGTAAGTGTCGTTCTCCTTGGTGCCGGTCGGGTGGGACGGATCCCGTGTCTTAGGGACGGATCCCGTTCGCCCCATTAAGGTAAATTGATAGCGTTCTTCCTTGGGACGGACCCTGTTTGAATTGTTATTAAGTGCTTGAACCGGTTACAATTGTAATTTAACTGAAATAAAACTTTAAATGGGTCGCGTTCCATGTGTTGGGGAGCATTTGACTGTCCGGTCGTGCTAGGCGGTAAGCTCCGTTTTTGAGGGTGGCGACGACTCTGAAAGGACCTTCCCATTTAGCCGCCAACTTTCCGTGCGATGAAGTTCGTCTTGCTTCACCCGTCTTGTGCCATACGAGGTCACCTTCCTAGAAATCTCGTGGGCAGACCTTTGAATTGTACCTTCTTTCGACCATTCTTTTGCATGCTTCAGCTCTAAGTGCCGCTTTGTCTCAGCGTTCTTCCACCGTATCAAGTTCAACTCGGAGCTCCTGGTCGTTTAACGCTAAGTATTCTATCTGCCTTCTTAATGAGGGTTCTCCTAATTCGACCGGGAGCATGGCATCAACTCCGTACTTGAGGTTAAAAGGTGTTTCCCCGGTTGTACCGTGCGGTGTGCATCTGTATCCCCACAAAACCTCGGGCAACTCCTCTACCCAAGCTGCCTTCTTCTCACCTAGCCTTCGTTTAAGTTCAGCAACTATAATTTTGTTGACAGCCTCGAGCTGGCCGTTCGTCTGGGGATGTTCGACGGAACTAGTTACGTGTCTGATCCCCAAATTTGAGTAAAATTCCCTTAGTTTTTTATCCATGAACCGTCTGCCGTTGTCCGTGACGATCGTCTTCGGGAGACCGAATCTACAAATTATTTTCCAGCAAAATTTTTGGACCTGGGCAGCGGTGATGGACGCCAAAGGTTCAGCTTCTACCCACTTAGTAAAATCATCCACCGCCACCAAGCAAACTATCTTCCAGGCTCTCATGTCTTTAGCCAACTTCAGTCCTGCTATCAGGGCTTCATACTCGGCCTGGTTGTTGGAGGTCTTAAATTTGAACAGCAAGGAATGTTCCAGGACGAAACCGTTCGGTCCTTCTAAGACTATTCCCGCGCCGCTTATATTTTTTCCGGACGCTTTATCCACGTATAAGTTCCACTAATCGTCGTCCGCAATTGGCAACTCAGCGGCGAAATCCGCGAGGTGTTGTCCCTTTATGGATCCTCGTGGCTCATAGCGTAATCCGAACTCGGATAGTTCGACGGCCCACCCTACCAACTTACCTGCCAGATCGGGCTTCCTTAGTACCTTGGACACCGGATGGTTGGTTCGGACTACGACCTGATGGCTTTGGAAATACAGCCTCAAACGTCGCGCGACATGGAGCAATGCCATCGCCACCTTCTCAACCTGGCGATATCTGGTTTCGGCGTCCTGCAATGTTCGGCTGACAAAGTATACAAGCTTCGGACATGGGTGCTCTTGTACTAACACCGCGCTGATGGCAATATATGACACGCCCAGGTATACCTGCAATTCGGCCCCCTTGTTCGGTCGGTTCATCACGGGGGGATTCATTAAAATTTCCTTTACTTGGGCGAAGGCTTGTTCACACTCGGGATCCCATTTGCTAACGGCCTCCTTCTTCATCTTTTTCATTATCGGCCTCGCCCGTTCGGCTAGTTTTGGGATGAATCGGGATAAAGCTGTTAAATGCCTGACTAATCTCTGAATGTCTTTCAGCGTTGACGGGTTTGGCATTTTTAAAATGGCTTCACATTTATGTGGATTGGCCTCGATGCCCCTAAAGGTCAACATAAATCCAAGAAACTTTCCTCCTGCGACCCCGAAAGTGCATTTAGCCGGGTTTAGCCTCATTCCGTACTTCCGCACTTGTCCGAACACCTCCTCTAAGTCGCGTAGGTGACTGTCCTCATCCGGTGACCGAACCACCATGTCATCAATATAAACGTCCATGCAACGGCCAATTTGCTCCGCAAATACCCTATCCATTAATCTCTGATACGTAGCCCCCGCATTCTTTAATCCGAACGGCATTACTTCATAGCAATAATTGGCCTTGTCAGTCATAAAGGCCGTTTTTTCCCTGTCCAGGACGTACATGGGGATCTGGTTGTACCCTGAATAAGCATCTAAAAAGCTCAGCATTTTGTGCCCGGAGGCGCCATCCACCAACACATCAATACTCGGTAAGGGGTAAGAGTCTTTCAGGCATGCCTTGTTTAAGCCCGTGTAGTCGGTACACATTCGCCATTTTCCATTAGCTTTTTTCACCATCACCACATTAGCTAGCCAAGTGGTGTAAGTAACTTCTTTGATGAAATCGGCCTCCTTCAACTTTCGTACCTCGTCTCCGACCGCCCTCCTCTTCTCGTCCCCCATCTTTCTTTTTTTCTGTGACACCGGTTGGGCATCTTTGTATAGAGATAGCTTGTGAGTCATTACGGAGGGGTGAATGCCCGGCATATCTGCGGCCGTCCAAGCGAATAAGTCCCGATTCTTCCACAACATGCTCCGCAGCTCTCTTTCAATTTCAGCCGGTAATCCCCCTGCTATGGAAGTAGTCTGGTCAGTGTTGTGACCTATCATAATGGGTTGGATCTCTCCCACCGGCTCTAACCGATCCTCCGTATTGGTTCTTGGGTCGAGGTCGGCCAGGGCGACCTCCGACCGACTTATTTTCCTCCGTTCCTCCTTCGGGTATATGCGCAGTCCTGCCGCATAACATTCCCTTGCCGTCTTCTGATTGGCCTGTACAGTGCAAATGGAGACGATAGCTCCGAATGCATTTAGGCACGGTCATCCTAACAGGACGTTATAAGAGGTGTGTGCCTCCACAAGCAAGAATCTTACCTTCATCTCCTCACTCTCCCGTCCGGTCCCCAAACGGGTTTGCAAGTCAATGTACCCTCGTGTGTCCACTCGCTCTCCAGCGAATCCTACTATCTGCTCGTCGTAGGGAACGACGAGGTCCTCCGAGATGCCCATTTGCAAAAAGGTCTTCCAATACAATATGTTGACCGAACTCTCTTGGTCTACTAACACTCTACTAACCCCGTACCGGGCCACTTTGATGTCGATGACCATCGGGTCGTCTTGGTCAGGGTCCGGGCGTGGAAATCTTCATCTGTAAAGGTAATGGGTGGCATAGATCTCCGCGGCACGTCCACAGCATGTATGGATCTCAAGTCCCGGATACTTCTCTTTCTTGCAGAGGATGTAGGTCCCCCTCCGGCGAAACCTCCGGAGATGGTATTAATTATTCCCCTCAAAGGTCCTCGTTGCTCACCCCCCCGGCTTCGACTCCTATCCCTTTGGGTCGTCCGCCTTCCCTCATCCCTTGGCGGACGGTCGTACTCTCAATGACCTCTTCCTTCCTTTATCCGCTCCCTAGGAGGACTTTCGAACCTCGAATAGGGATGTTCGTTTCTTGGAAGCTCTTCAGGACGCCGTATGTCCTCTCTCTTGATGTATTGTTGTAGCCGCCCCATACGGATCAATTCTTCAATCTTGTCTTTCAACGTCACGCAGTCTTCTGTGTCATGCCCGAAATTCTGGTGATACAAGCAACACTTGCTTAGGTCTGCCCCTGGAGGGGTTGGTCTCTTTGCCGGTGCTGGTAAGATCTGGGTGCTCAACGCTTCCTGGAGTATCCTGGTCCGAGGAGCGTTGAGAGGGGTATACTGGGGAAATCTCGGGCCCCGTGGTCCTTCTCTGAGTTTTGGATCGGTCGGCCTACGTCCGGATCCTTCTGTCTTTCGGTTGTCATTCTTTTCCGCCTTCGCCTCATGTTGTTCTCTCCGGTAATTCTGTTTCATGTTCTCTACCCGAGCTTTGTCGGCCGCCCGCTGTCGCAACTCCTCCATCGTGTGAGGGGGATTCCGGCATATGCTATCCTTGAACGGGCCCGGTCTCAAGGCGGGCATCACATACTGGAGGGCCAACTCCAAACTAAGGCCTTTAACCTTTCGGACAATCTTCTGATATCGGTCCATAAAAGACTTCAGAGATTCCTCCTTGCCTTGCTTCAAGTTCATCAAATCTACTACCGTCACGTCCTCCATACTACAAGCGACAAACTATTTTTTGAACATCTCGCCCAGACTTTTGAAATTCACAATGGAATTGCTAGGGAGTGTGTTGAACCAATCTAAAGCTTCCCCTTCCAGAGATAAAGAGAAAGCACGACACCATATGGCATCGCAATCTGTCCGGAACGTCATAGCGTTGATGAAAGACTTAACGTGGGCGGAGGGGTCCGACGATCCGTCATACATCTTAAACTGGGGTGGAACGAACTGCTCCGAGATATGTACCTCCATAATCTCCCTGACGAAAGGCACCGGGACCGTAGGTCCTTCTACCTTCACTAACATGTGACTGTCTTCCTTGTCTCCCTTCTCCTCCTTATCCTCCTTTGTTCCTTTCCCTTTCCCCTCCGTCCGGGCGCTGCTATGCTCTGCCTTATCCTCCAACACTACCGTATGATCTTGTTTGTCCCCGTTATTATCTTCTTCCTCTCTGGCTCCTCCATTCTTGGCCTTGGCTATCTGGGCCATACATTTGGCCCTCACTGCTGCCATTTCCTCCTCGTGCTTGCGTTGCATCTCCTCCATTCGCTGCTCCATCATTCGCCACATCTCAAATTGCTCCTCGGTACTAGCGTTTCTTGTGGTCACCATTGGTTACAATCCTCCGGCCCCACGGTGGGCGCCAAAATGTTCCGGTCGGGATTTTGTCCTAGCTTTCCTGCACAATTTCCCGCTTCGAACCGTCCGGTCCTCCGCTGATCCAACTCCACTTCAATCGTTCTCCTTCGTTGAGGCCGGTCGGGTACCTGCCAACGGCACTCCGACGCTCAAGTCAGTGTTCAGTCTTTTTTAATAATAAAGGTAGAGATAGAGAGAGAGAGAGATAAATGTGCATTCAATGTGTCTACCCACCTCTTACCTTTGGCTCTTATTTATAGTTTTTTTCATGGGCCAATGATTAGTGAAACCTTAATCACGACCCAATCTCAGGCCTGTTGGGGCTAATTTAGTTTTACCTTATCCCTGGGTGCTTCTCATGTTTCAATCTTCGACCTCTGTCGTACGTCCGTTTAGCTCCAAGTTAAAGCTTTATACGGACGTCCGGTCCTATGGTGGGCAAGCCCCCCGAGTTTTGATTGGCATATTTTTGACGTAATGACGCAGAGACGCAATGTCTGGTCGTCTTGCTATGATGAATTCTTCAAGGTTTTTCTTATGGACGCGTTTGTGACCGGTTATGATTATTGACAGTCATGCGAACATGACGGCATCGTACTGTTAGGTTTTTAGGTGAATTAATAAAAAATTAAGTATAAAGTAGAAATATCACTAATAGAGGAGTAATTATCGTTGTTAGTAGTTAGAGTTGTCAAAACGGGTAACCTGGTGATAACGGTTCAAAATTTGTTATTTTCATACTTAATTTTGATACAAAACATACCCTTTATGACTTAGAAATTAGTTTAAAATCATGCAAATTGCTTTAGTTAGGTTAAAAGAGAGTCAAATGTGGTTTTAGAAATATTATGCTTGGTTTTTCCTTATTTTGACAGGATTAAATGAGAATTGAATGATGGAGAGTGAAGTAGGAAGGAGTTGGACTCAAGAAAGGATGAAAACAAGGTGCAAAGGAAGAATCATAGCCACCGCTCAACGCTAGTTTCAGCGCTGAGCGCCAACTTTGTGAAAAGAGCCACTGCCAGACTCTTAAGCGCCAATGCTGAGGGGAAAAGTTAGAGTCGCGCACACCGCTGAGCGTCAGATCTAGCGCTGAGCGCTGGCCTTCTCAGAGACAGCACTGCCAAATGCCTGGGTGTGAACGCTGAGCGTCCCACTTGAGTGTCGCACCTACCGCTGAGCGGTGAAACCAGCGCTGAGCGCTGTAGTTGGGCTTGAGCCTGTTTTCTGTAATTTTTCATAGATTATAAATAGATTTGTGCGACATTTAGGGTTATCTTTGGCAGAGAAAAGACATAGAAACACTCATTCTCACTCCTTGGAGGCGGATTTTGGATGCGAAAGCTCCAATCTTTCAATTCTAGGGTTATCTCTTTCATTCTTTCCATTCAATTCATATAGTTTCACCATGACAATGGTGAACTAAACCCTTTGTTGTTGGGGAACAATGTAATCTTTTTGAAACTCTCTTATATCGAAGTTCTTATTTTATTCATATACTTTAGTTATCAATAGTTTGAGTTTTCTTCTCTATACTTCATGCTTGCATTATTTAACTCATTCAATGTCATGATCATTGATTTTTTCGATATGGACACATACGGGGAAATCTAGACATGAGAGGAATTCTCTTGATTATGAAGTATTACCTAGAAATAGGAATAGGACAGTCAATTACTTCAAGCTTCTGTACACAGAAATGCATGACTAATTACTATGGAGACTAGACATAGTAAACTAGTAATTGGGAGTAGGCTCTCTTCGCCGAGACATCAGGTTTATAGTAAATTAGAAAGTTGCATGAACATTGATAACAAAGATGAATTTAATAAGAATAGTAGATACAGGAGAGTGGATTAGGATGAAATCGTAAACCCCAACAACACCATTCATCCATATCTTTATCTGTCACTTGATCGAGCTTTTGAATTTGCATGTTTATTTTAGTTTTTGCATTATAAACCCTAAATTTAATCTTTATCAAGTCTTAAGAAATCAATTCACATAAACGATTAGGCCTAAGAGTCCCTTGGGAAACGATATTCAGACTTACTGTCTATTATTACTTGATATGATCTAGTACACTTGCTAGGGTGTTGACACCTGGCTCAATCCAACCCGACCCACCACAGGTTGGTTACTTAATGAGTCATCCTAATCCGACTCATTTATCAGCAAGCATAAAAAATTTGAACCCAACCCAACCCACCATGGGTTGGTAGGTTAAACGGTTTGACTCACTGAATCTTTTAATTCTAAGTTTTTTTTTAAAATAAAAAGATTACATTTTTTATAATTCAAATTTAAATGAACCTCACACTAAAATGATGTTAAACTCCAAAGACAATTAAAAAAAAAGTATCATACAATCCAAGCGTAATCCAAAAACATGTACACAAGGCGAACAAATAAGTTTTTAATATGGATAATTCCTATATCACTTGTTCATTTATAATATTTGAGTCTTAAATAAATAAATCTATAATATTTTCCCTCTTGAAACATCTTCTTTATCACCTTCTGCAATATAATAAAAAAATACTAACTAATATTATTGATGTAACGTCCCAGATTATATAGAACTATATAATGTAGTCGGTAACATTTAAATATAATAGAATAGTTAAGAGTATGTAAATAAAGTGTTAGACTTACAGTCATCCAAAAATGGCTATAAATTTAAACTTCATGTATAAGAGAGTATCTCAAAACTAAGCCAAATAACTAGAAAATCCTAAACAAACTAAGCAGTAGCGTCGTCGCCCTCCAAGGCTTGCTCCAAAGACACCTCATCTACCTCTATTCACATCCAAATTGATGATCATTGCAAAAGGAAACAATACAAGTACAAAACACACAATACTTGACTCATTCGGACTTAGAATGATAGTCGAACTATGGCGGGTCATGCACTCGTCGTGGCCTCTACTGCTTTGCCAATGGGTTTCACCCTACCACACTCACGAGGTTAGCCTGTTCCGGGCCTTGAGGCATACTGGAAGCCCCAAGACTAAGTCCTCCTGCTACTCCTCACGACATGTTTCAATCCTCTCTATTTGAGAATGAAGGACAATTGGAGTTTCAGGATGACTGCCAAGATTGAGCCCCTACTTTCATTCTAAACAACTGCGAGTCTCACCAAGAGATTCTACACTTTGAAACTTTTATTTACAACCTTGAATCACACCTCTTTCCTTTAAAATCATTTACTTTTAACTATATTCAATATACATGTTTGAACTCTATAAGGTAACACCATAAATACTAAAGCATGCTTCACAAACAAGGTAAAAATCCACTTAATCAAACACAAGACCAAAGAGAGGTTAGAGATCTAAACTCAGGACATCTCGCGTAGCGCACCTTATTCGCACAGCGTGACTAGGACCTTCTCGTATAGCACACCCTTTTTGCTATGCGAATTAGCTTGCTGAGGTTCCAGACCTCAAGCCTCTCGCATAGAGCACCCAAGTCGCTATGCGAGAGCCCAAATAGAGACTACCCATTCTCAAAGACTCACTATGCGCCCCTTCTCACTCTCCGAATTAATTTAACATTCTTCCTAAGCCATTATCAGTCGCAAGGCGACAAGATTCGCTATGTGAATCACAAGGCAGAGAGCAACACCCTCCAGTCATTCGCATAGCGCACCAGCTCGCACAACGAATGACTCAAACAGAGATCACCCTCTACAGGGACTCGCTATGCGAGACCATTCACATAGCGAGTCTACATAATCTGCAGAATGCAAGTTTTGCAGAATTATGGACTCACTCACTCCCTTACCAATTCTAGGCCCCTCTACCAACTTCTATCTCCCCCAATTTGTGGTTTGTGCTTAATTATACTATTTTAATAGATTCAAAACATTCCTACTACAATGCTAAAATGATTAAGACTCACTTCCTACTCTAAAACCCCAAAATCATCAACTTATAGACTCAAACTTAATTCTGCCACTTAGTACCAATTTTTGACCAATTTGGTGACTCAAACAAGTCATAATACACTTGATAAAACTGCCTCAACAACCCAAATTTTCTCTAGACATCAAATGCTCAAAATCAATATCTCACTTCCTCTCAAATGACCTAAACCACTACCTAAACACTTGACTTTTTATTTAATCAATGTTACCACATAATTCTTACCCTAAACACTTCCTACACGTCCAATTACAACAACTAAGTTCATTCAAATCAATTCATAAGCAATTTAGTATAGTTTCATCAGTTACATATGGTTTAAACCCTTTAGTTGTCCCTATTTATGTGGATTTTTCCCAGTTTGATCCCCAACTTATTTGAATCCCCAATCGAGTCCTTAAAAGTGCTA
The DNA here is from genome assembly GCF_000741045.1 of Vigna radiata var. radiata. Taxonomy (NCBI): domain Eukaryota; kingdom Viridiplantae; phylum Streptophyta; class Magnoliopsida; order Fabales; family Fabaceae; genus Vigna; species Vigna radiata. Next base: position 15,866,974 of record NC_028356.1, on the reverse strand, counting down.
ATTTGAATCAATAAAGCCCTTGCCGTTAAATTTATTTAACGGGGTTAAGTTTTTGCATAGGTGGAAGGGTGATGTGTCAATTTTTTAAAATGTGACTCTCTGATTTCTCTGCCTCCTCCCTCACGCCCTCCCTCATCCTTGCATCGGCATCACCTACTCCGCTCCTAGCGACTCCTCCAACCACCACTCCTAGGAGGTGGAGCACATCTCTGGTGGCCTCCGACAACTAAAGGCGAGATCCCTTAATCTGCCAAAATGCTACACAAATCACCCAATGACCTTTTCAAGTCCTATGTGAGTTATTTCATTAATTTGGAAAAGTTGTAACCTTATTTTTGAGGAAGTGAGCATTTCTCCAGGATGAACTTCGATATCCCCTCTATTTTATGTGATAAAGGTATTTTTGTTCAAAAGTTCTGAGCACATACTCATAGGTTTCTTAAATACAAAATGAAGATTCTCTTTATATCTTCGGTTCTGAGCTCTATATAAGGGATCGTTTGATTCGATTCTGTCAAAGCTCAGTTTTCACTTCTTCCTCACAAAATCATAGTTCAATATTGTTTCTTAATTCTACTTTCACTTTTAGTCTTACAAATATGGCACAAAACAAGTTCAAGGTGACAATGGTTTTCATGGCATTAATTTTGTGGCAGGGGTTCCAGTCAATTGAGGGAAGATATCTGAAGTCGGAAGAAACCATCCACCACTGTCAAATGCAAGAACGCATTTGGAATTTCCCTGGTTGGGGTTTAGCTTTAGGTGTATGGTTTGAATTTCCCTGTTTATGTTTGCTATAAAGGAGAGGGAAATAAAGTTGAAAAGGACTGTAGCTGGTAATAGTTGTTGAGATTGTTGACAACACAAACTCTATGTCAAACTGGTTTTTGATGATGACAACACACTACTTAATAACAATACATATGTTCCAAGTTTACATGTTCAACTGATATAACAAATTAGAATGAACAATGCTTTTGTTGAACATGTTGTGTTGATTTGCAATGTATGTTCCTATGATTGATTATGTGTTACATGTATGGAACATGCTTGTATTGAAATGTGTGATAAAATGATTTTGATTACTTCTGCACATTTATGAAGAAAAGCTCACAAGCACTTTTATGAACTTATATTTTCATTACTTGCATTTCAAGGAAAGATCAAAAGCTTTGAATTTTCATACCAAGATTGCGAAAAGATTTTGTTTTTGAACTAACACCGATTCACCCCCCTCTTGGTGTAAAATGAAGCCAACCTGTTTCCTGACAATTGGCACCAGAGCTGGTTTTCATAAAATATTTTAAAATTCAGTCGACTCTGTTTTTACCCCATTTGACTGAAAAACCTGGGGATGGCTTCAAATTTTCAAACTTTTGGTGAAGGTGCTTCAACAAATAGACCACCTCTGTTTGCTGGTGAAAACTATCCATTTTGGAAAATTCGCATGCAAATCTTTCTTGAATCGCAAGATAAAGGAATTTTGGATGCCACTTTATATGGTCCATATGTGCCTACAAAAACTGTTGATAGTGAAACTGTTTTAAAACCTTTTATTTAGTCGACTGCTGATGAAAATAGAAAAGCTCAGTATGATGTTAAAGCTAGAAATATTATTGCCTCTGCACTAATAATTGATGAATCTTTCAGGATATCCCAATTCAAGTCTGCAAAGGTAATGTGGGATGTTCTAGAGGTAACACATGAAGGCACGGATGAAGTCAAGAGAGCCAAGAAGAATTCATTGATACAAGAATATGAGTTATTTAGAATGAAAGCTTGTGAGAGCATCTATGATGTCTAGAAACAGTTTACTCATATTGTAAATCACCTGATGGCTCTTGGCAAAGTTTTTGATAAAGAAGAGATCAACATCAAGATTTTGAAAAGTCTGAACAGGAATTGGCAACCAAAAGTCACTACAATCTCTTAATCCAAAGATCTTACAACTATGAATATGGCTACCTTGTTTGGCAAGCTACGTGAACATGAGTTGGAACTTGGTAGACTAAAGGATGAAGAGGAGATTGAAGAAAATAAGTCCATTGCTCTGAAGGCTGCAAGCAATAATCTCATAGAAGAAAAGATGGACGACAGAGAACTGATGATCTTGATGGTAAGAAAGTTTAGTCGACTTATGCAAAATGATAGTCAACTGTCTAACCATGCAGGTCAAAGCAAGAAGAAGAGCTTCAGCACAAACACTGTCCAATGCTATGAATGTGGTAAAAAAGGTCACATCAAGCCTGACTGTCCTGAATTACAGCCAAAGCAGAAAGGAAAGAAAAAATTTCCTCAAGGCAGAAATATGAGAAAGAAAGGAGCCTACATTGCTTGGGAGAATTCAGACTCTGAAAGCTCAAGTGATGATCATGCTGACCAAGAGGAAAAATCCGATATATGTCACATGGCTGGAACTGCAAAGACTGAGTATGACAGTGATGATGAATTTCTGAAGCTGCCTGTAGAAGAGAAATATCAGTAGTTGATCGAGACATTCAGGGAATTTCATGCTGAAGCAATGCGACTCGAATACAAGGTTAATCGACTGAACTCTGAGAAAAGAGATTATGAATATAGGATTGATAACCTTGTTATTGAAAATTAAAGATTAGAAAAAGAATTGAATGTAGCCTTGTCATCTGCTAAGAATATTGAAATTAAAATTGTTACCGTTGAAAAAGCTTGTGAAAATTGTCCTACTCACATGAAAAAGATAGATTACTTGACTAGCACGCTAGCTAAGTTTACATAAGGTAGAGACAATTTAGATGTTGTATTGAATTCCTCTAGCAGAATTAATAATAGACAAGGAATTGGATATAAAGGTCATTCTAACATAACCAATGCTAGGAAATTAAATGTTTTGAGAAAACCTGCTAGAAATGCATGTTTTTACTGCAGATGTGTTGGTCACACTATTAGAAATTGTTATTATAGACATGTTGCTATTCCTCAAGGATTATGTGTATGGATACCAAAGTAACATGTGACAAGACTTGACAATCAAGGACCCAAAGTTAAATGGGTACCAGCAACCAAAACTTAACTGTTTTGCAGGTTATGCAGTTGATGTAGAACTGCTCTCAAGAATGAATTAACTATGGAACATTTCTAAAACCTTAAGTGTCTATAACTGGTAAATCTGTATCTATCTACTGCATCATGCATATATTGATTGAATGTTGTTGTGTGATTGATTGCATTAAGTGCTTAATTGTTTGATTGATTGAATTTGTGTGAAATGTTTTTATGAGTCCCAATCGAGTCCAATATTAATTCAGTCAACTATGTCATTTCAATATTTAAAAAGCTATGTTTTTGAACGTTAAAGATTAACTTAGGGTTTAAGCAGAACTCTTGGCGCGTTTGTCATCTATAAATGAATGACATAGTCTGAGATATTCACATACAATCTTGCAAGAAAACCCTTATTCTGATTCTGGTGAAAACCCTTCTTCCTCCTTGTTCAAATGGCTGCATCATCATCAAGACCAGGAAAACGTCCAATGTCGGCAAGAAGAGAGGCTGACACTTTTGGATGGTTCAGCGATGATGATCAAAGAACTGACTTCATTTGTAGATAGGGGTTCAAAGAGGTTCTGAGGCATAAATGTGCAAACACTGTATTCTATAGAAAAGAAGGTTTCAAGTTCCAGGAATGGCTAATCAGAGAAAATCTTGCTTGTGGAACTACAAGGTGATTGTTATCCAAACTTAGTCAAAGTGTTCTATTGTAACCTCAAGAGGCAAGGAAACAATCTGACATCAAGAGTAAAAGGAAATGATATTGTTATAAACAACACTATTTGGGAAAAGATTGTTGGACTACAAACCAGGGGTCTATATTCCCATCATGGTATTGCTGAATATGACAGTAGAGGACTATACAATACCATGCTAAGGAGGCCTGACTCGTCAAAACATTTTGATGATTTCAGCATCAGGAATCTTCAAATGGACGAGTGTCTATTCGCTTATGTCATGACATGGATATTACCTCCTAGAGAAGATGATCACTCAATACTTCGAGATGAAGATATACATCTAATTTTTGCTCTATCGTCGAGAATTCAATCAAATTGGGCATTTATCATTCGTGATCACATGATGAAGTTCATAAAAGGCCATGGATTGTGTCTACCTTATGGGGTGCTCATCAGCAAGATACTAAAGTTACAGAATGTAGACACAACAAATGAAAGGGTAATTCACTGCAGAAAGTGCAATGTGATGGAAACACAATTCTTGAACTCTGTTGGTATTATTAAGTTGAGAGATGAATGGATAATGGTTGATGAAATTCCATCTACCAGTGAAATGGATCCTCTAAGAGTTGATACAACAGGTTATAAATTTCATCCATCAAGCATTTTCGAAGGTCATGTGGATCGAAGATTTGATAGGTTGGAGAACAAACTAAACATGATGCAAATATCCTTATCTGATTTTCACAAGAAATTGGAGTATGCCCTCAGGATAAAACTTTTTGATACTATTCTTGCTTAACCACTGTACTTGATCTGCAAAAGGTTTTCGAAAGGTTTTGTAGGAAAAACATTGCTTTGGACATATACATTTGAAGTTCAACATTTGGAAAAGCAATGCATTCGACTGATGATTTAAAGCATTCGACTGCGTCCAAAATGGGTTAACAATTCCAATTTTGGAATTTTATTCTATCCTTACTGACTGCTTTAATCATTACTAGTCTGATATTATCTCTGTTCTTTACATGATTTTATATCTAAATTGAGATAATATTGTGAGATTGTTGATATTTGTGTCATTGCATATATATGTGATTGAATTGTGTACCAATGATACAAATTTGTGCTTAAAATGGTGATTAACTTGTGATATTCTGCATTGTGCACACAAATTGTTTTTTGAAAATCATGCATAATGACAGGGGGAGTATCACTTGTTTACACATTGTTTCATCACACACCTATTTTTAAGGAGGAGTTTATATTTTTATTTGTGATGAACTTGTGATTTTGAGAGCATCATTGTCATTTTGAAACTGCATATTTGTTTGATGCTTTTCTGTTTTTCAAAACTGCATAAATATCAAGCATTCCTTTTTTGTTAATGCACAAAGGGGGAGAGTTTTCATGAGTGTATGAGGGCAAGTCTATATGGGGAGAATTGTTGTATCATACTTTATCTGCTTGATGATATTTTTGCTGTATATGCAGAGTAAATGAATTGTCTTTATTGATTTTGCTACTTGTTTTACTTTGTCATATGTGGAATTGTACAAACATGGTTGAGTTATTAATCATGGTTGTGCATCATCAAAAAAGGAGGAGATTGTTGAGATTGTTGACAACACAAACTCTATGTCAAACTGGTTTTTGATGATGACAACACACTACTTAATAACAGTACATATGTTCCAAGTTTACATGTTCAACTGATATAACAAATTAGAATGAACAATGCTTTTGTTGAACATGTTGTGTTGATTTGCAATGTATGTTCCTATGATTGATTATGTGTTACATGTATGGAACATGCTTNTATTGAAATGTGTGATAAAATGATTTTGATTACTTCTNCACATTTNTGAAGAAAAGCTCACAAGCACTTTTATGAACTTATATNTGTTGTGACAAAGGTCTAGTTCCATCGAATACACTGGTAATGGATTCGACTATGCTAAAATCTTTGTACAGATTTTGTGAACTTGTGCTTGATGAGATTTTGAGTTGAAAAGAATTTCAAAGTGTTTTTTCATGTGTTAGTCGACAGTGTGGAACACCTATTCGACTGTGTTGCTATTATTTTTGGAATTTTGTTATGCCTACTTGCTCCAACAGCTATATTTTCAAAAGTTAGTTAAGATTGACTGACTGGGTCAACTGTCTTAAATGTGTATTGATTTGGTTGACTGAGGAGCCTTTGTGTTGATTGTCTGTTATAACTGTTTTAATACGATCGACTGTATTAGTAGGTAATTCGACTGAGAATGACAGGAAAACTAGAAATAGAACAGAACACGAATTGTTCTAAGACTTTTGTGATCTAACATTTTCATTGTCCTGTTTCAGAGAAAGTTCTCAGTTTAGGAAGCTCTGAGAATTCTCCAAGAAGATGGTGGTGATCTTTCTTAAGAGAGATTCAGATTGAGGAGTCTTTTGAGCATACTGTTTGATCAACATCTGCACAAAGGAGGAGCTTCTGGTTTGATCTTGAAGGCTTGGCATCCTGTGAAGACTGTTGTATTTGACTGAAGGCTTGGCAACCTGTGAAGTCTGCTGTGATAGGCTTGGCAACCTGTGAAGCGTGCTGTGATAGACTTAGCATCCTGTAAAGAGTGTTGGTTACACGTTGAGGATTGTTTGATGTGGGTTCAGATTGCAGAAGAGGGGATTCTTGCTGCAATTCTGGTTTTGTGTGTGCAGCTATATTTAGCACACGTACGACCATTCTGTCGGCCTTGTGCTGAAAACCTTTTTCTTTTTCTTTCAAAAACTGATCAAAAAATATATTTTAAAAGGTTAATGGCACACGTGCGACCATTTTGTCGGCCTTTAGTTAAAAACCTTTTTTCCTTCTTTTATAAAAATAATCAAAAAGTTATTTGAAAAGGTTAATAGCACAGGTGCGACCATTCTGTCGGCCTTGTGCTAAAAACCTTTTTCCTTCCTTTATAAAAATAATCAAAAATTTATTTTAAAAGGTTAATAGCACACGTGCGACCATTCTGTCCGCCTTGTGCTAAAAACTTTTTTTCCTTGTTTTATAAAAAATAATCAAAAAATTATTTTAAAAGGTTTTAGCACACGTGCGACCATTCTGTCGGCCTTGTGCTGAAAACCTTTTTCTTTTTCTTTCAAAAACTATCAAAAAATATATTTTAAAAGGTTAATGGCACACGTGCGACCATTCTGTCGGCCTTGTGTTAAAAACCTTTTTCCTTCTTTTATAAAAATAATCAAAAATTTATTTTAAAAGGTTAATAGCAGACGTGCGACCATTCTGTTGGCCTTGTGCTAAAAACCTTTTTTCCTTCTTTTATAAAAAATAACCAAAAATTTATTTTAAAAGGTTAATAGCACACGTGCGACCATTCTGTCGGCCTCTTGCTAAAGACCTTTTTCCTTCTTTTATAAATATAATCAAAAATTTATTTTAAAAGGTTAATAGCACACGTGCGACCATTCTGTCAGCCTTGTGCTAAAAACCTTTTTCCTTCTTTTGTAAAAATAATCAAAAATTTATTGTTAAAGGTTTAAGCACACGTGTGACCATTCCGTCGGCCTTGTGCTAAAAACCTTCAAAATAAAAAAAATATAAAATCTTCAAAAACTAAAAATATTTTCAAACAAACAAACAATCTCTCAGCTAGAACTACGTAACCCTGATTTTTCATTTTCAATGAGAATACGTAAGAGCAAGGTCAATCTTTGTCGGGCCCAAAAACCTAAAAAAATATTTTTTGTTTCTCTAGATTGTCGTTTTTGGGGATAGCTAAACATTTTGTAAACCACGCCACATTCGCGCATTTAATTAAAGGTATTGCCTTCGGGCAGGCGTTGTAGGGTGCTAATACCTTCCTTACACGTAACCGACTCCCGAACCCAATCTTTGGTTTTCGTGCACCGTGCTTTATCATTTTATGATTTTTCCGAAGTTTTCCAGAATAAACTATGGTGGCGACTCCAAAAAAATTTTCAAAACTTGTTTTTTTTTTGGATCGTCGTCCCGTCGCGATTCCGGTTGCGACAGATGGCGACTCCTACTTGATGATAACCCCAGTGGAGTCGCCACACTACAAAAAAAAGCTTATTTAGAGGGGGTTTTGTTTTCAATTAGTGGGGGTTTTTACCCTTCGCTAAATAAATTCTGGGGGTTTTTCAAACCCCCGCAGTTTGAGTCGCCACAAACAATCTGCGGGGTTTTTTTTCCCCCCTGGTATCATATTCAATTTGCGGGGGTTTTTCTGCGGAGGGTAAAAACCTCCTCTATATATTCAATTTGCGGGGGTTTTTCTGCGGAGGGTAAAAACCTCCTCTATATATTCAATTTGCGGGGGTTTTTCGGCGGAGGGTAAAAACCTCCTCTATTACTGACTATTATTTTGAGGGGTTTTAACCTCCTTTATATTTTTGTCACTTTTTTTTTAATGATTATTAAAAT
>NC_028356.1:15846926-15848476 GCF_000741045.1 Vigna radiata var. radiata | reverse complement strand
ATAACTTGGTAAGTAAGAGAAAGTGTTCTATTTGATCACCCACCCGCCTTTGAAACCAATCAACAAACTCTTTAAACACTCTAGTTTCTATCTCAGTAGTTGAAGGTCGCCTTCCTCTTGATCTTCTTTTNATTAGATCTCTAAATTCACTACAAAAATTAATTACATTAAATGCATAAAATACAAGAATAATGTTCAACAGATTCTCCACTGCTAGAAAGAACTTGGGTGCCCTCTTGTCTAACTATTAAACAACAAAATTAAGGCAAGAAGGATGAAAGTAGAGCACCAGGAGAATAAGAGACAACAAGACATTCTATTGCACGCAACAGAATGTTAAGAGTCATGATTGCATACTCTAAGTTCTAAACACATTCAGCAAAACATTCAAAATCAATCTTACAACTCAGAAGAAGAAGAACATTGAAGAACCAGTTCTGGTCTGATGAAAAGAGCCAAAACACTGTCGAAAAGAGCCCATAACACGTATTTATTTTATCTATCTATCTACCTATATACACCATGGGTTAAAAATCCTCTCAAAACTTGATAAGTTTCAAGATTGATGAAGATTCTCACCTATGGTCCCTGCGCTGAAATGAAAATCATTTAAAAATTGTTTATTTTTATTCTTTTATTAGGTTTAAATTGTAATTGAATTCCATGCCTAAAAGCATGAATATGACGTTTTTGATGCATGACATAATAAAAAGTGAAAAAAGTGTGATAAGTATCCAAATGACCTAACTGAAAAGAAAGATGGTGGGCACTGGATTTCTGTTCTCCACCAGAGAAGATGTCAAGAAAATCATAGAAATTGCATTGTTATGCACTTAAAGAAAACCTTATTTTAACCAACCTAAAATATAAACAACCTTATAAATACAAAAGAAAATGTACCANCAAATGAATTTTATATTGCACTCAATTAAATTAATCTTTTCTGGTGTTCGGAATTATCAAGCAATCTAAGAACAGACAAACAGTATCCAGTCCTGTGACGCTACTTGATGTACTCCTCAAATCTCTCATTGGTTCAATTGCCTCAAAACGCTACAAAGACAAAATCAATTATTTCTTATTAAATTTCATTATTCATGCCGTAAATATATTTTTTTTCATCTTAATTTTAGAACTTGTTGTGTTTGTAAGAAAAAAAAGAAAAAAAAAATCAACGAGCTCCTTTTCTTTCTCTTTCTCTTTCTCTCTCTGCATACACTTTCTCTGTCCTCTGTGTTTTTTCTTTCTCTCTAGTTCATTAACAGGAACTTGCTTGCTCTTTCTCTCTTTTTTCAAAAAGCAAAATAATCAAGTTTCTTTCTGAAACTGCACTAACACGTATCTTTTTATCTTTCTCCACGCCTACATATATCTTAATAATGTAAAAAATTCTCTTTCCTTCTCAATCTCTTCGTATCCTTCCTATATTTTTTTTAAACTGCCATTAACCATTACATATAAGGAGGAATTGCAAAACCTTATCAAAATTCCCTTTCTGTGAAAATAATGGTTTCAAGTTTTGAAAAAATATGAAGTAAAAAGTGCGAAAC
>NC_028356.1:15837986-15844631 GCF_000741045.1 Vigna radiata var. radiata | reverse complement strand
TTACCCTGTAAATATTTAAGAGAACGGATCCATTTCTACCTTGAATTCGATGGTGGCTAAAACAGGAATAATTTCTCTACCTTGAATTCGATGGTGGCTTATACTAGGCATAATTTCTCGCTTTAAAACAGGAATCTTCTTTTTCTTTAAGAAAATGACTTCATGTTCCCCTTATCTTTTTCTCTTTCCCTCGAAAATAGAGTTACACACAAGACACAGGCTCAATCGGTGAATCCAAGATGAAACACACTAAACAGCAGAAAGATTGAAAACTCACAAGTTCTATAGCAACAGAGACAACAAATTCTCCAAAATGACCAGCAACAAGCACCAAAACCGCAAGATCCTCAACCGGAGTCAGAGTCACGTCCACAACCAACTATAGAACAACAAAAACAATCACTACAACAAGCCAACAATAACAAGAGGAAGACCATGGAACAGGGGCTTTCACCTGAGACTGACAAAACAGTAACAAAAGGAAGACCACGCAACCACCGCTGCAGCTCCGTNTACCAATGGTTCCGCGACTACGATTCTGAAGGCTAGTCAGTGCGAGGAAGAGACGATGAGTTTAGGGTTCAGGAAGAAAGCGAGAAAGAAATAAGGGTGTAGTGTGCGAGGAAGAAAGCGAGAAAGGAATGAAAGGGATTCTAGGGTTCAAGTGTGATTTTGAGAAGGAGATGAGTTTCAGGATTTAGAACAATGAGACAGAAACGTAAAAAATTAGGACATTCTTGAAGAATCATTAAAACTCCTTTGAAATAGAGGGGGTTATAAACCTCCTTTAAAAATCATTAAAACTCCCGTTATCATTGACACCTTCATGATTTAAATTAAACATTATGAAATATATTAATTTGAGGGGGTTTTTCATAACCTCCTCTAAATAACCCCCTCTAAATAAGCTTTTTTTTTGTAGTGCCGTCTGTCGAAACCGGTGTCACGACGGGATGAAGATCCCAAAAAGAAACAGTTTGAAAAAGAGTTTGGAGTCGCCACCATAGTTTATTCTGAAAAACTACAGAAAAACCATAAGATGATAAGGCAAGGTCTGCGAAAACCAAAGATTGGGTTCGGGAGTCGGTTACGTGTAGGGAAGGTATTAGCACCCTACAATGCCTGCCCGAAGGCAGTACCTTTAATTAAATATGCGACTTTGATGTGGTTTTCAAAATGTTTAACTATCCCCAAAAAACGACAATCTAAAGAGACAAAAATATTTTTTTAGTTTTTTGTGCCCGACAAGGATTGAACTTACTCCTACGTATTCTCACTAAAATGAGAAATCAGGGTTACGTAGTTCTAGATGAAAGATTGTTCGTTGTTTAGAAAAGGATGTTTTTGTGTTTCGATGTTTTCAAAAAAAGGGAAAGGTGTTAGCACAAGGCCTACGCAAACGGTTGCACGTGTGCTTAAACCTTTTAAAATATTTTTTTTTAATTTTTGAAAGAAGAAGAAAAAAGGCTTTGAGCACAAAGCTGACGGAATGGTCGCACGTGTGCTTAAACCTTTTAAAATAGATTTTTGTTGAGTTTTGAGAGAAGAAAAAGGTTTTTAACACAGGGTCAACGAAATGGTCGCACATGTGTTTAAACCTTTTGAAATAATTTTTCTTGGTTTTTGAAAGAATCAGAAAAAGGTTTTCAGCACAAGGCCGAAGGAATGGTCGCATGTGTGCTTAAACCTTTTAAAATAAATTTTCGTTGATTTTTTTGAAAGGAGAAGAAAAAGGTTTTCAGCACAAGGCCGACGGAATGGTCGTACATGTGTTTAAACCTTTTGAAATAATTTTTGTTAATTTTTGAAAGAAGAAGAAAAAGGTTTTCAGCACAAGGCCGGCGGAATGGTCGCACGTGTGCTTAAACCTTTTGATATAATTTTTGTTAATTTTTGAAAGAAGAAGAAAAAGGTTTTCAGCACAAGACCGACGGAATGGTCGCATGTGTGCTTAATTTTTAATTTTTGTTAATTTTTAATTTTTTTTTATTATTATTTTTGTCTTTTTTTGTAATTTTTATTAATGAGAATAATAATAATATTTGCATAAGTATTTAAATAGAGAATAAAGAAAACTTTATTTAGTTATAAAGAAGCAGAACAATATTAAATACTAATAACTCTAAAAAATCCATTTTCCTAATCTTATGACAAAATAATAGTTACTTAAATGTTCAAAATGAAACAAAAATTAAAAGTCTAAAATAAGTGAAAAAGTACATGCAAGGTGAAAAAAAGAGATAAAACAAAGCAAACAAAAACCATAGTAAAATATGAGATAGTGTAAAAACAAATCACTCCAATAACAAATGGGTAAAGAAAATAATAGCAGAAAGTAAAAATAGGAATAAAAAAAACGTAGGGTGGTAAGGATGAAAAACCAGGGGTGCCGGAATATTTAGCCCAAGCCTAAATTCTTCAAGAAACCCTAGGTTTCTTCTGCCAATCGGACGAAATTGGGTGTTGCAGCGGAACAAAGAAAAAAGGAGAAGAGGCAGAAGAAACCTAGGGTTTCTTGAAGAATTTAGGCTTGGGCTAAATATTCCGTGCGGCAACCCTGGTTTTTCATCCTTACCACCCTAAGTTTTTTTTATTCTTATTTTTACTTTCTGCTATTATTTTCTTTACCCATTTATTATTTGAGTGATTTTTTTTATACTATCTCATATTTTACTATGGTTTTTGTTTGCTTTGTTTTATCTGTTTTTTTTTTCACCGTGCATGTACTTTTTCACTTATTTTAGACTTTTAATTTTTCTTTCATTTTGAACATTTATGTAACTATTATTTTGTTATAAGATTAGGAAAATGGATTTTTTAGAGTTATTAGTATTTAATATTGTTCTGCTTCTTTATAACTAAATAAAGTTTTCTTTATTTTCTATTTAAATACTTATGCAAATATTATTATTATTCTCATTAATAAAAATTACAAAAAAAGACAAATAATAATTATAAAACAATTAAAATTTAAAAATTATAAAAAATTATTTTAAAAGGTTTAAGCACACGTGCACCATTCCGTCGGCCTTGTGCTGAAAACCTTTTTCTTCTTCTTTCCAAAATTAACAAAAATTATTTCAAAAGGTTTAAACACTTGTGCGACCATTCCATCGACCCTGTGTTGAAAACCTTTTTCTTCTTCTCTCAAAACTCAACAAAAATTTATGTTAAAAGGTTTAAGCACACGTGTGACCATTCCGTCGGCCTTGTGCTGAAAGCCTTTTTTCTTCTTCTTTCAAAAATTAACAAAAAATTATTTTAAAAGGTTTAAGCATACGTGCGATCGTTCGTGTAGGCCTTGTGCTAACACCTTTCCCTTTTTTTTGAAAACATCGAAACACAAAAACATCCTTTTCTAAACAACGAACAATCTTTCATCTAGAACTACGTAACCCTGATTTCTCATTTTAATGAGAATATGTAGGAGCAAGGTCAATCCTTGTCGGGGTCAAAAAACTAAAAAAATATTTTTGTTTCTTTAGATTGTCGTTTTTTGGGGATAGTTAAACATTTTGAAAACAACATCAAAGTCGCATATTTAATTAAAGGTACTGCCTTCGGGCAGGCGTTGTAAGGTGCTAATACATTCCTACACGTAACCGACTCCCGAACCCAATCTTTGGTTTTCGCAGACCTTGCCTTATCATCTTATGGTTTTTCTGTAGTTTTCTAGAATAAACTATGGTGGCGACTCCAAACTCTTTTTCAAACCGTTTCTTTTTTGGATCGTCATCCCGTCGCGACACCGGTTGCGACAGATACCGACTCCACTGGGGAACTTTGAGAGTCAGGCCATTTAATTAGATGCGCAAATTCGATGTGGTTTTGCTTTATGTTTTTCTTCCCCTTTTTTTCTTCATCTATGTTTGATGTTTGAAATAATTGCAATAATTGTTGTATATTGAACCCTAGGGTAGAAAACATGTTTATATCTGCCTAGGAATTTTTCTGGTTGTTTTGCAGGTGAGGGTTTGGGTGCATTGCATTATCCATTCACACACACACTTTATGCATATCATGAGTGAGGCCCTATACCCGGGTTTGAGTGTAGCCTAGAAATAGAGGGGTTGTGTACCGGTGCCATTTGGGACATACTTCCTGTTTGGCTATCGTGAGAACCCTAGCTAGAGTCTGTTCTCTTCATTTGTCTCTCCGCATCTAGTTGATTACTCGACTGTTGTGGAGACGCTGTGAAGAGGGCCATAGCTCTAGTGACCATTGATCTTTAGGCTTAGGAAACCATCCTTGTGAGATTGCATATACTTAACCTTGAATCTTAAGCGTCGAACCTTCGTAGGGGCACAAAGGGAGATGTGTGCAGTCTTCTAACCCTCATTTTCATTTAATAAAATCACGCATCTTGTGCATATCTTAAGTCACTTGTCTTTCTTGCGAATCGTCAAACTCATGTTTTTAAAAAATAACAAAAAATGATAAATCAAAAACAAAAGTTGGAGTGTCAGACTTCTCCGAGGTCAAACATTTAATCAAAAATAACATTTTAACATATTCCTCAAGACGTTTGTGCACATATTTCTTGAATACCTTCACCCTTCACTTTTCCAAAACAAAGGATCGAGCCCAACAAACATTGTCATTACCCTCAGTGACAAAATCCTTTACACTGGGGCAGATTGGCTTGGCCAAAAGTTTTCTCACTTGCGCTAGTAGGATGATCTGTAAATCCATTGAGACAGAAAAAAACAAAAAAAAAAAAAATTCCACTAGATTGAAAACCTGAAAGGGCAGTCTAAAAAGAAACGAAAAACAAAAAAAATGAAAAAAATGACTTATGTTGAGGTCATCTGTCGCAGGGTTAATCTTTTGAAAGTAAAGCAAACGGAGTTCAAAATGATGTGTGGCCTTCTTTTCTTTATCTAAAAAGCAAAAATATATCCATTGTCACCCTGTTTAAGCCAAAAATAATTTTTTTTCAAAGTTATCCCAAAGCAAGGGTTATCATCAAGTAGGAGTCAACTCATGGTACAAATGATGAGCACTCATTGATCAAACGAAGAGAATTCATCAAGAAGAGTGAATAAAAAAAAAGCAAAAAAAAATACAAAGTGATGATGAAAAAAAATGAAAACCAAAGTTCGGGAAAAAAAACAAAGTGTCGAAAAGTCAAATAGTTGATGCAATGCCTGAATGACAACCCTTGTTTCCAAAAAATATAACCGACAAACGTTCATTTGGGCCGTTATACCCTTTCTTCTAATACCTTTTAGCCCCTAGCCACGTTACAAGCCTAATAAAGTCCGCGTAGAGTGAATAATGATTGCTCAAATTTTTATAAAGCTTAATTTTGCGATAAGGCAAAATGATTTTCAATGTGTCGTAAAAAAAAAAAAAAGAAGTTGAAAACGAATGAATAAAAAAAAGAAAAAGGTAATGTCTCAAGAAGAGGGGATCTCCCTACAACCTAGCCAGAAGCATGCAAAAGAAAATCAAACCAGTTGGGACCATCCTTTTGGCCGATCCTTTTCATGCCCACTACCTCTTCGAAACGGAACCCTTTTGCCAAAGAAAAACTGGGGCAACTTTGTGGATCTCACCACGCGTCTTTGCCTTGAAATTCATCAACTCATGATCTCAAGACTGGGGCAACTTTACTGATCTCCCTTTAATTTTCACCTTAATTTTCATGGATCCAAACCCCAACTCATTTTCCCAAACACCAAACCGGGGCAAAATTTTTGGTATATTGTGTTTTGTCTTGAAACTCACATATTACATCTCCTTTGAGGATTGTAGTACTCATGTGCCTATCCCATTCCCTTTCCAAACCCTTCTAAACATCTCTCATTTTTCCCTTGCCCAAATTCAAGCATGTGTGCACTGATGTCTTGGAAGAAAAAGTCAAAATGTAATAATCTTAAAGTTAGACCTTTGGATGTATGACATTCCTCACTTTCAAAAAAATTTAAAATAAAGACCAGTTTGATGATTTCAAGTAAGACAATTGACTCAGGCGAAAAAAAGAGAAATATAAAACAAAACAAATGTTTTTTCATATGTGCATAACATAAGTTGCCATCGATCAATCAAAAAGAAAATCTTTCGGATCGAAACTCTCTTCACTCATATGAATGGTTGTCGAATCCTTCTTCAAAAATAAAAAAAGAGTAGCATCAAGATTTTAACACTTTGTAATGAAGGGTTTCAACGCTTTGATGTCTTTCCAGAAATCAAATTTCTGTCAAACAAAATTTTCACAAAATTACAAACTTCAAGAATTTCATAATTTGTAAGCAAGTTTCTACACTGGCACCTAAGCCCAGTTTCTACATTGGCACCTAAGCCCAGTTTCGCCTGGCCCCTAAGCCCGGTTTATAAACCGGCCTCTAAGCCCAGTTTCTACACTGGCTCATAAACCCAGTTTCTACACTGGCCCACCAAGCCTAGTTTCGCTTGACCCTTAAGCCTAATTTCCATATTCGCCCACAAGCCCAGTTTCCACTCTGCCCCCTAAGCCCAGCTCGCCTAGCACCCTATGCTCAAGTTTTTCTTTTTGTTTCGGCCCTCTGAAAGACAATGGTCGAACCCAACAATCAAGCTCTTTTCATAGGGTTGTTACACCCTCCACGAGGTTGTTACACCTCATTCATACATCCATAGGGTTGTTACACCCTCCACGAGGTT
>NC_028356.1:15825154-15834831 GCF_000741045.1 Vigna radiata var. radiata | reverse complement strand
TTTATAACTAAATAAAGTTTTCTTTATTTTCTATTTAAATACTTATGCAAATATTATTATTATTCTCATTAATAAAAATTACAAAAAAAGACAAAAATAATAAATATAAAAAAATTAAAAATTAAAAATTATAAAAAATTATTTTACAAGGTTTAAGCACACGTGCGACCATTGCGTCGGCCTTGTGCTGAAAACCTTTTACTTCTTCTTTCAAAAATTAACAAAAATTATTACAAAAGGTTTAAGCACACGTGCGACCATTCCGTCAGCCTTGTGCTGAAAACCTTTTTCTTCTTTCAAACATTAACAAAAATTATTTCAAAAGGTTTAGACACATGTGCGACCATTCCGTCGACCCTGTGTTGAAAAGCTTTTTCTTCTTCTCTCAAAACTCAACAAAAATTTATTTTAAAAGGTTTAAGCACACGTGTGACCATTCCGTCGGCCTTGTGCTGAAAGCCTTTTTCCTTCTTCTTTCAAAAATTAACAAAAAATTATTTTACAAGGTTTATTTAAATACTTATGCAAATATTACTATTATTATTCTCATTAATAAAAATTTCAAAAAAAGACAAAAATAATAATCATAAAAAAATTAAAAATTAAAAATTGTAAAAAATTATTTTAACGGTTTAAGCACACGTGCGACCGTTCGCGTAGGGCTTATGCTAACACCTTTTCCTTTTTTTTTTTGAAATCATCGAAACACAAAAACATCCTTTTCTAAACAACGAACAATCATTCATCTAGAACTACGTAACCCTGATTTCTCATTTTAATGAGAATACGTAGGAGCAAGATCAATCCTTGTCGGGCTCAAAAAACTAAAAAAAATATTTTTGTTTCTTTAGATTGTCGTTTTTTGGGGATAGTTAAACATTTTGAAAACCACATCAAAGTCGCAAATTTAATTAAAGGTACTGTCTTCGGGCAGACGTTGTAGGGTGCTAATACCTTCCCTACACGTAACCGACTCCCGAACCCAATCTTTGGTTTTCGCAGACCTTGCCTTATCATCTTATGGTTTTTTTGTAGTTTTCCAGAATAAACTATGGTGGCGACTCGAAACTCTTTTTCAAACCGTTTCTTTTTTGGATCGTCATCCCGTCGCGACACCAGTTGCGACAATAGGGACAACTAAAGGGTTTAAACTGTTACATATTTCAGTTCATACCATCCAATATACTTAAAACCTAAAATGTTGTCTATACAACACACCCATTCAGAATTCAACATGCATACATATTATAAATATATTCAAGCAAGCAACTAGCTCCCCTTACCTTAGAGTTGAACTGTCCAACTCACAAGAATGCCTCTACAGTACTCAAAGTCGCAAGGAAACTATTCAATACCTTGCAGACCGTAAATTGGTGATCAAGAATAGCTCTTAGAGCTAGAATTGAACAGAGAGTAGAAAAGAAAAATCACAAGACATGTGCAATCAACAGAGATTACATGGTCTAGGTTCAAGAATAACGAAGAAAGGACAAGAACAACTTACCTGCTGAAACTAGAAATTCATCGGTCAATCTAGTAGCCCTCTACACCGTGGACGTTTGGGCACCTCTTGATCGTCAATCTAATATCTCAGTGAGTTGGAATGGTAGAGAGAAGGCAGAGAAAGCTGAAGAACTGAGCTCTACAGAGATGGAGTGAATTAAGCTAATGAACTAGTATGTTTAAAAATTCTATTTATACTATGGGTGTGTTTAACTATTAAAATCTGGTCCCATTAGAATAATACACTTACCAGTTCTCTAATTCTAATTTTTTAGGTCCTCACAATTGAAACATAAAATAATAAATAATTAATTTAAATTAGGTGGGTTGGTGAGCCAACCCGACTCATCACGGGTTCAACCCGGTGAGTCAGATTATAAGTGAGTCGGGTTGAAAACTAGCCCACATAAAAAAATTTCATTTTTTTCAAACCCAACCCGGCTCAAACCCGTAGTGAGCCTGTTTTGCCCGCGGGTTACAACTCATATTGACAACACTATTAGTAGTGTTGTCAAGATGGGTTGGAACCTACAGGCTAACCCAGCCTATCACGGGTTCGAACCGAGTTGGGTGTGGAAAAAAGTGAAATTTTTTTATACAGATCAATTTTTAACCCGACTCACCTAGATTGAACCCATGGTGAGCCGGGTTGCTCACCAATCCACCTAATTTAATTTAATTATTTTTTATTTTATGTTTCAATATCATTAGTTAACATTTTTTTATTGTATTATAAATTGAAATAAAGAAAAAGATGTTTCAAGAGAATAAAATATTATAAATTTATCCACTCTAATATTATAAATGGATAAATGACACAAAAATTATCAATATTATAAATTTATTTATTCATTTTTTGGGTTTACTTTCGGATTACATTTGAGTTATATGTTAATTTTTTTATTTTGAATTGTCTTTGGAGTTTAGCATCACTTTAGAGTGAAATTATTTAAATTTCAATTATAAAAAATTGTAATTTTTTTTATTTTAAAAAAATGTAATTAAGTGAACTAGTGAGCCAACCCATTTAACCTACCAACTCGTGGTGGGTCGAGTCGGGTTTGAATTTTTTGGCACGCTAATAAATAAGCCGGGTTGAGTTGACTCACTGAGTTACCAACCCATAGTAAACAAGGTCTGGTTGTTTGACAACACTAGTTGTTAGAAACACATTTAAGATATATTGAATTGGAATGAAATAGGTGAGGTCAGATTTTGTTAGTCCACTTAATAGAGGGCTTTTTAAAAACATTAACCCCTAAAGCTCTATATAAAGTGGATTGAGGTATGATTAGGATGGGACTAGCGCCTAAAGTATATTAATTCCTTTTTAATGTATTTGTAATTATTCTCTTATTTGTTTTGTAAGTTCAATAATTTTTAAATTTTGCATGATATTTTATTAATATTTTTTTAATTAAATACAAATATATAAATATTGATTTTATCAAAAAGTATTCAAAATAATTTTTTAATTGTAACTATATTTTAAATATATAATTTCATTTTTTTAAGTTACAAATATATAAATAAAGTATTTTTTACTAATATCCTTTTTTTTTCAATATAAATATATAAATGTTGGTGTTATGAAAAGCTATTTAAAATTATTTTTTAATTGTAATCATATCTTAAATATATAATTTTATTATTTTAAAAAGTTTATAATATAATATATGTTGAGTTTGTTTAAGGTTAAAAATAAAGTAATTTTTTACTAATATCCTTTTTCTTAAAATATAAATATGTAAATATTAATTTTATAAAAAAGTTATTCAAAATATTTTTTTAATTATGATCATATTTTAAATACATAATTTTATTATTTTGAAAAGTTGAAAATATAATATATGTTGAGTTTATTTAAACTTAAAAATAAGATAATTTTGAAAAAAAAAGTTCAAAATAAATTATTTTTTATAAGACTAGAAATTGCTTTTATATTTGAAGACAGTTAAAAACACATTTTAATTATTTTTTGTTTTGAAAGTTTTTATAAATTCTTTTTGATAAATTATTTAAAAAATATTATATATAAATAAAATTTTAACTAATTAATAGTTTTAACATTTAAAATATAATAAGCGCATTTCAATTTAAATGAAAATTTTTTTTCTAAAAAAATCAATTATAAAAAAATGAAATAAGTTATTATTATTATAATACAATATTAATATAACATAAACATTTTCCTACATTAAAATTGAATAAAAATAAACACAATTTTATAAAATTAAAAAAAAAATTATATGTTAACATTTAGAAAACAAATATAAAAATGAAAGAATTGAGTAAATATTTTTTTATAGAAATCATATATATTTATAAATTTTTAGACATAAATAAAAATATCTAAAACATAAATAAAATAAATAAGAGATGAAAGTAATAATTAAATATTTATCATATATATATATATATATATATATATATATATATATATATATATATATATATATATATCACTAGTGGAGAAAGGGCTTTAGACGTCAGTTATTTTGGGCTTTTAACATCATTTTCAGAACCAACGTCTATATGGGTGACGTGAATGGGACATCGCATTTCTGCAGGTTCGATGTCCATATAGACATTGGTTTGGTGCAAATATCGTCGTCTATAAAGACATCAGACCTTGCTCGAATCGACATCTAAGGCCACCTTAGATGTCGGTCAGTGAGACGTACAACATCTATAAGGCCATCAAACATTGCATTAACCAACGTTTATGGGAACTATAGACGTGGGTCAGTACATTAACCGACATGTTAAAAGGAATTTTCGTTGTATTTTGATGCAATTTTCTCGTGTCTTTGGGTAACGTAGTAGCACCTCCTTCCTTTGCTAGTTTCTTCGTAAGAAAAAATTGCATCTTTTGGACTTCTCATGGCATTTCAACCCAAAGACTGGTTCGTTGCCCAGGTCCATTCCGACCGCCATTGAAAAGAAATCCGGTGAGAATACTGTGTCATATTCTTTTTCATTTTCGGTCGGAATGGACTTAGGCAACAACCCAAGTTCGTCTTTCGGTTGAAATGCCATGAGAGATCCAAAAAACGCAAGTTTTTCTTACGAGGAAACTAGCAAAGGGAGAAGGTGCACTACGCTACCCCAAAGACACAAGAAAAACCGCACCAAAGCACAACTAAAACTCATTTTAATCGGTTCAAATGAAAGATAATACATTAAAAATTACTTTAATCGGAGTAAAAATAACTTTAAATGGTTAAAAGGATGTCAAACGCACCTGGAAATGCAGTGTAACAGAGAGAAAAGGCGAAGACGATGAAATTGTTGATCGCAAACTGTTGGTTCCCACAATTATTTAACAAGAAATTAGACGTCAGTTGGACACAAACCCGACATCTATAATCGATTATACATCGGGCGCGTCACTAATATGACGTCCATTGTATTTAAAAATTAATATTTGTGTTATATATATACGTTGGCTTGGCGGGATGAGACGTCTAGTTGGCGGAAACGAATGACTTTTTCACCACCTGGTCAGTTTATAGACGTCCGTTACTCAAGAAACAGACGTGTATAATTGTTTTTAGACATCATTTCGGCGGGATCCGATGTCTAAGAGGCGGAAAAGACTAACTATTCACTTACCCGACAGACATATAGGCGTCAGGTAGCAGGTTCACCGATGTCTATAGTCTGACAGGTAGGTGAACAACAATTAATTCCTGCCATATAGACGTTGGTGCCCTTCGAACCGACGTCTATATTTCTGAAAAGAAATGACTTTTCACCTAACTGTCAGACATATAGACGTTAGATGGGAGGTCCCCGACGTCTAAAGTACTATAGACGTCGAGGAACCTTCTAACTGACGCCTATATGACCAACTTATTTACGAAAATTCCACCGGTCATCAATATACATTGCTCTTACCCTTAACCGACGTCTAAGGCGTGACGTTGAGCAGAATTTTTACACTAATATATATATATATATATATATATATATATATATATATATATATATATAATTATGTTAGTTTGGAAATGACTAGAAAAAACTATAGTTGAGAATATTACAAATAAATAATGAGAAGAGAGTAAATTTTTTCATTATGTAACATAAACTTTTTTAAAATAAGTACAAAATTTTTCCCTATAACGAGTCAAATTAGTAAACATGATCTTAGAGTGGTTTTCATGTTTTTAATGAATGATACACTATGATCTTAGAATGGTTTTCATGTTTTTAATGAATGATACACGATGATATTGTTTTACTTTTGTTTTTATCACAAAATATACTTTATAAAACACTTTCCTTTTCTTAATTAGGATTAAAATAAATATAGTGATTAGATATATAAAAAATATATAATAAAATCATAAGTATTATCTAAATATTTGAAATTTTAGAGTTCCTATGTAATTTATTATATTTGTTTTAGGTTGAAAACATTTTTTTTAATTATTAATTTGTAGCCATTGATTCAATGATTTTTTATTTATTTATTGTTTTATGTGATTTTTATATTTTAAAATTTTTTTTTGTTAAATTAATATTAATGATGTGAATATAATTATATTTGCCGATTCTTAAAAGGAAAGCCCATGGATGGGTGTAACCCACAGGGCTTTGGGATATTTGATCCTGTAAGTTTTTTTATCTTGTGGAATTTTTGGTTGTAATCATGTAACATTCCTATTTTGGGATGCCACGATTACAAGTAAAAATTTAAAGTTTTAAAGTCATAATACCATTACGGAATCCAAATTTAACAAGTCTTTACAGTTCAAGAAAAATAAACCAAAATTCCACTTTAATTATAAAATAAAACTCCATATAAAATAGTTTATTCAAACAACCATAAATACCCAACTCTCTCAATCCACTCGCCGCACTCTACAACATCCGAACTAACTACATGATCACCTACTTCCATATAAAAATGATCATCGTTGGTGGAAACTACAACCACAACATGCAAGGGTGAGCTAACAAAAACAAGTCATATAAACATGCATACTAATTATATCAACCATATTCAAATACATAACAAGATACATACCTACTGATTATATCAACCATAATCAAAGACACCATACATATAAGTAATTACAACAGGATTCCTAATCTTCTAACATAACAAGTCAATCCTATTAAATTACTCGATCCTCGATTCCCGTTCTTTGACCCTTATTCTATACACTCAGTAATACATATGTTAACTACTCATTAAAGATTATAATAACAGTATAATCAACATAACATCACTTGGAGCATTCCATAGCATGACTATCATCATAGATATACCACCACCATGACTATCCTAGTCATAAACAAACCATGAGCATCACCAAACCATAAATACCATAGTGGAAATGTCAATGAATGGAAAAGATATGCAACGGTTATTCTCTTAATTAGGATAATTAAATGTAATAAATGTATATGATATTTTAGCTTATTTAGTGGGCTGAAAATCAGCTTGACAGATTGTAATTATTTGTATATACATGAAAGTTCTCCAACAAGAGGGGACACAGTTTTCTGGCTCAACCCTTTCTAAATTTAACATGGTATCAGTCTAGGTTACGATTCCCAAACCTAGTTTGCGTTTTTTTTTTCAGTCTCGTGTTCTCGACTCTCGACTCTCGACTCTCGACTTTCGACTTTCAAACTTTCGATTCTCGAATCTTCCCGTCTCTGTTTTTTCTAGCTCCATGGCTTCCGAAAAATATGATGTCTTGTTCGTTCGCCTTAATGAAAAAAACTACTCCGCTTGGGCATTCCAATTCGAGATTTTTGTCACTGGAAAAGATTTGTGGGGTCATGTTGATGGCAGCACTCCTGCTCCTGACAAAGACAAAGATAAGGTCGCTCATGCTAAGTGGGCCGTCAAAGATGCTCAAATCATGGTCTGGATCCTAAAGTTCCGTGGATTCGAACATTGTCCTGAATCTTCGTCCTTACAAGACTGCAAGCACAATGTGGTCTTACCTGAAGAAAATTTATAGTCAAAATAATGCAGCTCGTTGATTCCAACTTGAGCACAACATCGCTAATTTTAAACAGGATAGTCTCTCCATCTCTGATTTTTACTCTCAATTCATGAACCTTTGGGCTGAATACACTGATATAGTTTATGAAAACTTGCCTTCCGAAGGTCTCAGTTCCGTACAAACAATTCATGAGACTACTAAACGTGACCAATTTCTTATGAAATTGCGATCTGACTTTGAAGGTATTTGGTCCATCTCATGCATAGAGATCTTGTCCCATCGTTGGATGCATGTCTTAATGAGTTGTTACGTGAAGAACAACGTCTTCTTACACAGTCCATCATTGAAGATCAAAGACTGTCTACTGTTCCAGTCGCATACGTGGCACAAGGGAAGTCACGACGCAATGACATGAGTAGTATTCAATGCTTTAGTTGCAAGCGATTTGGCCATTATGCTTCAACCTGTCCGAAAAAATTCTGCAACTATTGTAAAAAGGATGGTCATATTATTAAGGAATGCCCAATAAGGCCACCACGACGACCTGCAACAACTTTTACAACCACGACTGTTTCTTCTATTCCTAACAATTCTGCCAATCCCGCACCTGTCCATCCAAATGCTACTACTGATGCTCCAACTTTGACCCCTGAAATGGTTCAACAAATGATAATTTCAGCTTTTTCTGCTTTGGGATTATCAGGTAACTCCTCTTCCCCATGGTACTTTGATTCTGGGGCTTCCAACCACATGACCAACAATGCTCAATTCCTTACTAATATAAAAAACTATTCGAGGAATCTGGCAATACATACTGAAACACAACCATTTGATATCATCCATAGTGATGTTTGGGGAGTGGCACCAGTTATGTCTCATGCTAATTACAAATATTTTGTAACTTTTATTGATGATTATAGTCGTTTCACTTGGGTCTATTTTTTGCGCTCAAAAGATGAAGTCTATCCCACTTTCAAATTCTTTAATGCTTATGTACATGCCCAATTCTCCTCCAAAATCAAGATTCTTTGCTCTGATAATGGGGGGGGAATACACATCACACTTATTTCAGGAATTCTTACAATCCAATGGCATTTTATCTCAAAGATCATGTCCATCAACCCCTCAACAAAACGGGGTGGCTGAACGGAAAAATCGCCATTTGCTAGATGTTGTCCGCACTCTTTTACTAGAGTCACATGTGCCATCACGATTTTGGTGTGAAGCCTTTTCCACTGTTGTTCATCTTATAAATAGATTACCATCTCCTTCCATAAATAATGAATCTTCTTTCACTCGATTATTTGGTCACCCACCCGATTACTCCACTCTTTGTATCTTCGGTTGTACATGTTATGTCCATCTTCCTCCACACGAATGCACCAAGCTCACTGCACAATCTATGGAATGTGCTTTTCTCGGCTATTCTCCTCATCAAAAGGGCTTTCTATGTTATGATCCTAACCTTCATCGAATTCGGGTCTCTAGAAATGTCATTTTTCTAGAAAATGTATATTTTTTTGTAAACCATCATGACTCGTTCCCTTCCCCAATTTCTATTTTGCCATTGTTTTCTAATTCTTTTACAGGTCAATCCCATGGGCCCCTTCAAGATACTTCCTTGGATGCTGATCCAGTACAAGCTCCAGAACCAGAACCAGCTCTTTTATGACGTAGTTCACGCATTGGTAAGCCCCCAGAAAGGTATATATGTTCCATGACAACAACATTATCATATATTCCTATTCCTTCTTCTTATAAACAGGCAATGCAGAATGAATGTTGGAAAAAATCTATTGAAAGTGAACTTCTCGCTTTGGAAGAAAATCAGACATGGGATATAGTGCCATGTCCTCCATTTGTTAAACCTTTAGGCAGCAAGTTTGTGTTCTCCATAAAGCTGCGTTTGGATGGCTCCATAGACCGGTACAAGGCGCGACTGGTTATGCTTGGAAATAAGCAAGAGTATGGCCTTGACTATGACGAGACTTTTGCTCCAATTGGAAAGATGACCACTGTGCGAACTATCCTTGCTCTTGCTGCATCCAAATCTTGGCCATTACATCAAATGGATGTCAAAAATGCATTCCTCCATGGTGACCTTAAGGAGGAAGTTTACATCACACTTCCTGGTGGTATGTCGACTCTCTCCCCGAATACTGTTTGCAAATTGAAACGATCTTTATATGGCTTGAAGCAGGCCCC
>NC_028356.1:15822002-15823973 GCF_000741045.1 Vigna radiata var. radiata | reverse complement strand
TTCTCTTAATTAGGATAATTAAATGTAATAAATGTATATGATATTTTAGCTTATTTAGTGGGCTGAAAATCAGCTTGACAGATTGTAATTATTTGCATATATATGAAAGTTCTCCAACAAGAGGGGACATAGTTTTCTGGCTCAATCCTTTCTAAATTTAATAGGAAAAAGTTAGTCCCACTCTTGTACGCTACCTCACTAATTGTAGTCGTTCCTACAGCCTAATATGTAGATTCTCCATATAGATACATTTGAGTAGTCTCCAGTTAAGGAACATGTAATCCTGCCACACAAGTACAAGGAAGACACCTTCATCCCCACACAAGGAAGGTTCAATACCCGAATAACCCATCCAATGCGCACAAGGCAAAAGGAAGTACATATCCGTAGGTAGTACCAGGATTTACTAGGTACAACGAGTATACCTATTCTCCCACTCTCATGCTCATCAACCACACACTCAAGTACACCTGAACACTCACTCATGCTCCAATCGCAACCACAAGTCAACCCTGACCCTAACACAACCCCTAAACCCATTCTATAGTTATAATCACACCCTTGCAACCTATATTTGCATCGAAAACCCCAAGCATCATAACTTCTATTGTGAGGATGTTTTCTACCAAACTAGACATCTGATTGACGATTCAAAGGTCAGAATCAAGAACCATATGTTCGGAATCCATTGTCCAAAAATCGGATTGATCCAACGGTGAACGACTTCACAACGACGAAAACACGAGTGTAGGTTCTGTGAAATTCTCCAAAACAGAGCTACTGATGCGAGGTTGTTTTCTCTCAATATAGACCTCCGATTAACGATCCAAATGGTTAGAATGAATAACCATACATTCGAAACCCATTGTCCAAAACTCAGCCGGATCCAACGGTGAATGACTTCACAACGACGAAAACACCAGTGCAGGTTTTAATTTATGCAGGAATGACTTCTTCTCTTCCTTTCTCTCTCACTTGGTTTTCCTTCTCTTCAAATGACTCTAATGTGCTCTACTAATCTGATCCATCTCCACTAAATCAAACCTAATGGTCCATATTATTTGGCCTATTCTCGACATAGGAAGGGAACCCAATAACCCAATAACCCAACACAAATATTATATAAACCCTATGCTCATGCATACACAAACCCTTTCCCAACAATTGTCACATACAACATATATCAAACAAGGACTATTAATCAAAATAACCAAGACCACATATAACATACAACAATAAACAAACAAAGTAAGCCTCTCAATACCGCTCAAGAAAATCAAGAATAAAGAATCAAGAAATCAAGAATGCAACAAATCAAGAATGTAACAAATCAAGAATGTAAGCTCCCCCTCCTTGGTCAATGCTAAGGCTTTATCTACATCCCAAGGATCACAACAAATCTCCCTTTGCACTAACATTTTCTACAACTAATCATTTTCTTCTCTCCAAGAACATTTCTCTCTCTTTCTCTCTCTCTATCTCTCTCTTTATTTTCCTAATGTCCAGAGTTTCTATATAGATTGGAGGTGTCTAATATAGTTACAACTATGTGGGATTAACTTTCTTTGTGTGAAATATACGCATAGGGTACTCTATTTATAATATAATTATAAATAAAAATAATATAATTATGTTCTAGCCAAGATGTACACTCAAGAACACCAATTACTAACCAAAATACTAAAATCTCAAGACTACTTTATTTTTAAGGCCCCTATTTTTCCCGGATCTTCCAACCCACATGAGGTAGGACCAAATCCCATTATATGGACTTATTTGACATATCTAGTTCTACATGTTTTTTTGTCTAAAAATGTGGTCCACTTTCTCTTAGGTATCTTAAGAAAACTAAAAAAAAAATTACAAGTACCCATTTATACTTTTATATATATATATATATATATATATATATATATATATATATATATATATATATATATATATATATATATATATATATATATATATATA
>NC_028356.1:15780535-15821828 GCF_000741045.1 Vigna radiata var. radiata | reverse complement strand
TTTCTCTTAGGTATCTTAAGAAAACTAAAAAAAAAAATACAAATACCTATATATATATATATATATATATATATATATATATATATATATATATATATATATATATATATATATGTGTAAATATATATATATATATATATATATATATATATATATAATTTTAAGTAAAATTATTTATTTATTTTTTAAAAATATTAATTCAAATGAAAAAAAAATGATTTTTAAGTAAAATTCTAATCAACTTACTCAATAAAATATTAACATAAATTAATTTAGTCTTTAAAAAAAATAAATGTAAATAAATTCTGTAAAAATATAAATTTTAAAAACTTAATCTTTTATAAAATACTTCAATTTCATAAGTCTAAATAAGAAAAATAAAATTATATGAAGTGAAACTTTATTATTAATACTTGAATATAAACAAAAATACTTAAATAAAATTTACTAATAATTATTAGTGAATAATGGGTATTTGCAAATCAAATATAAAGATACATGCAGCCAATGTATCATCAAGTGGGTAAATAAATATTTGTGTCCATTATCTAAAAGTACCTATAAGAATATGAGTTTAATATTTTTCACATATTTTACCCACGAATATCTATGTTACAAATGTTTTGTCATTCTTAATATTTGATAACGGTCTAAAAATCGTTATTTTTATACTTGAAATTGATATTAAAACACACTCTTTATGACTTAGAATGAGCTTAAAATCATGCAAAACACTTAAGTCAGGTCACAAGAGAGTCAAAGTTAGTTTTAGAGATATTATGTTTGGTTTTACATTGTTTTGACAGGATTTAATGAGAATTGAATGATGGAAAGTGAAGTAGGAAGGAGTTTGAATCAAGAAGGGATGAAGAAAGGTGCAAAAGAGGAATCGCTCCCATCGCTCAGTGCCAATTCCAGCGTTAAGCGTCAGAATAGTGGAATTCATAGACAGGAGGCTTGAGCGTCAACGCTGAGTGATCCAGTGGAGTGTCGCACCTACCGCTGAGCGGTCAAATCCAGTGTTGAGCGCTGAAGTTGGGGTTGGACAAAAACTCTGTAATTTTTCATAGCTTATAAATAGACCCTCAGAACTATTCTAGGGTAATCTTTTGATAGAAAAAATGACAGAACACCTTCTACACTCTTGGGAGGACGATTTTGGATGCTAAGGCTCCAATTCACCAATTCTAGGGTTTATTGTTTCATTCTTTCCATCAAATCCATATAGTTTCACCATGTCAATTCTAGGGTTTCATTGTTTCTTCTCTGTACTTTAAAGCTTGCATTTTTTAACTCATTCAGTGTCATGATCTTTGATTTTGTCGATACAGGAACGTACAGGGAAATCTAGAACTGGGAAGAATTCTCTTGATTATGCAATACTGCCTAGGATTAGGAGTAGGACGGTCAATTGCTTTAAGCTTCTATGATTAATGCATTAGTAATTGCTAGGGTGACTAGGAATAGTAAACTAGTAATTATGGTAATATGCTCTTTTCGCCGAGGAATCGGGTTTAGAGTAATTCAGAAAGTTGCATGAACATTGATAATAAAGTGGAATATAATAGGAATAGTAGATATAAGAGGGTGGATCGGGATGAAATTGTAAACCCCAACAACTTCATTCATTCATATTCTTATTTGTCAATTGATTCAACTCTTGCATTTGCGTGTTTACTTTTGTTTTTGCATTAAACTCTCAAATCATTATTCTTTCAAGTCATATGCGATCAATTAACATGAACGTTTAGGCCACTAAGTCCCTTGGGAAACTATATCTGGACTTACTGTTATATTATTACTTGATACGATCTAGTACACTTGCTAGGGTGTAAACAAGTTTTTTGCGCCGTTGTTGGGGACTCGTTGTTTAACTTTACTAGTAGTGTAAATTTGATTAAATCTGACTTGCTTTGTATTTTGTTTGTATTTGTTTTTGTTTTTATTTTTTTTTATAAAAAAGTGTTTTTTAGGGTTTTTGTTTCTTGTGCATCCAAAGAGATATTTCCGTCTCCTAAAAGCCTTTTACAATCCTCACCAGAGGCACTTACTCAAAGTACAAAGGAGATGGCATAAGGAGCTCCTAGACGTATACTTGCTGATGCAGCTAATGTTGTTGGTCCCCAACACTTCAATAGTATTGCTATGCCAAGGGACAACACATTAAACATCGTGATAAATCCTACTTTGATACATCTAGTGCAGAGCAATCAATTCCATGGTCTGTCAAATGAAAGCCCCTACGATCATCTTACGACATTCAACAAAATCTGTAATACTGTGAAGATAAGTGGAGTGTCAGATGATAGAATAAAACTTAGTTTGTTTCCTTTTTCATTAAGAAGCAATGCTAAGTTGTGGTTAAATTCCTTTCCATATGGGAGTTTTAAAACATGGGAGGCGGTTGTTTCTAAATTCTTGAGTAAATATTTCCCACAGTCCAAGGTGAACAGTGGTAAGCTGAAGATCTCTTCATTCAGAAAGGGCGTGGAGGAGACTCTAGGGCAGGCTTGGGAAAAATTTAAAGGACAATTGAGAAAGACGTCGGTATATGGACTTGACAGAATGACATTGGTGCTCACATTCCTTGAAGGCTTGGGTACTTAATCCAAACTCATGTTGGATGCCTCAGCTGGAGGCAATATTAAGTTGAAGACTAATGATGAGACATATGACTTAATTGAAAACATGGTTACAAGTGAGAAGGAGAATCAAAATGAAAAGGGTGTGACAGCTCAACAAAGGGGAGTTCTCCAACTGCCTACTCTAAATGCATTACTAGCTCAAGGTAAACTTCTCACGCAACAGATGGAGAATTTATCAAATATAATGTTGCAAATTCTGAAGGAGATTAGGAATGTTTCTCAAGCTCAACAAATTTGTGATTTATGTGGTGGTGATCATATTAATGGTCAATTTGCTGCACCTGAAGAAGCACAAGAAGAGGCTAATTTTATGGGGAATTAATTCCAGTATAGACAGGGTATCTTCAACCAAGGCAACTATAGCCAAGGTTGGAAGAATCACCCTAGTATTGGGCAAACTCAGAATAACTCATCTAGGCAGACAAGAGGTCTTGTCAACAGACCATAACAATCACCCTTATGGCAGCAGGTGGCTAGTTTGACTGAGAATGTAAGAAGCTTGGATGATAAATTTGATAAATTCCTAAAGCTGTATGATTCTCACTATAAGAGTCATGAAGCCAATTTTAGGAATTTGGAAATACAAATTGGAAACTATCAAAAAGGGTGGAAGCCACGGAAAGGAATCAATTTAGGGCTAATACTGATGTTAACCCTAAAGAAGAGTGCAAAGTGGTAGTGAGTGTACGTGAGAGAGGAGTGGAAAAAGAGATAATTGAGCTAGATAGTAGTGAGGATGGAGAGGAGGAAAAGAGAGAAAATGAGAGAAAAGAAAGAAATTGTGGGCATTCTAGAGATATATTTAACCAGATGAAGATTATGCCTTTGACTAAAGTACTCCACCAACTTCCTATTTACTCTAAGCGAATAAAGTACTATCTTGGAGAAGTCATAAATCTTGAAGAAGAAGAAACTGAAAAACAGGAAAGTTGTACACATTCTAAGAAAAGAAAGCATCCGCCTAAGATGAAGGATCCTGGGAGTCTTACTATCCCATGTACTATTGGAGATACTAATGTAGGGAGAGCTTTGATAGATTCTGGGTCTGGAATTAACTTGATGCCCTTATCTTTGATGAAAAAGGTTGGTGGGCTAACATTGAAACCATCTAATCTTTCTGTGGTGGTGACGGATGGATATTCGAAGAGACATGCTGGTGTAGTGGAGGATGTACTTATTCGTGTTGAGCATCTTGAGTTTTTGGTCGATTTTGTCGTAATGGAGATGAAGGCCAATGAAACGATTTCGTTGATCCTTGGGAGGCCTTTCATGAAAATGGAAAGAATGGTTATTACCATCAATGATGAAATGGTGATGTTGAAGGACCAAGAAAGTAAGTTGATTTATACTAGCTCGGAGGAGAAGCGCACACGAATACAAAAGAGGGCAAAATATAAATCTTCAAGGAAAGATGTTGCAAGTGGAGAATCTAGAGGTGCTAATAATTATAATTATAATATTTTGCAGGTACCTAAAGAAGAATATGTTGACTCGGAGGACACACCATTCCAACTCGGTTCAAGGGTGAAATATAAGAAGAAGGAGTGGATGGTGAAGAGGCATAGAGAGAAAGGAGTAGTAGATATTGAAAGTCCATACTCCAGAAGAGTCAAGAGGATGGATAGAAGAGAAGTGATGAGTTGGTGCGATGAAGACACCAACATGGAGGAGAAGACATGAGCTCATTGGGAGGAATCTCAACAATTGTAGAACAATTTTTATATTTTGGATTATTTGGACATGTAGTTTTTGTATTTTTGAACAATTTTTATTGGGTAGCATTTACTGAGGGATGCTAATTATTTATGTATCTACTGAAGGATACAGGTAAGCACACCTACTGAAGGGTGTTCGAAGGATTTACACTTGCTGATGGGTGTTAGAAAGGTTTGGGTCAGGCTCATGACGTTAAACAAGCGCTACCTGGGAAGCAACCCAGTTGATTGTTATTTGTTTTAACTTTATTTTAACTGCATTTTAGCATTTGAGTGTTGCTTGAGAGAGGGGAATTGCATAAGAATTGAAAATTGAGAGTCAAATTTAAGTGCCACAGGTTACAAAATGCAAAGGCAAGCAAAAAAAAAGGGAAGGATGGTAATTCGCATTACTACTCAACGGTAAAAACCATCGTTGAGCGGTGTTGTCGCAGAGGTAGTTGGGCTTTTTAAGACAGCTCAGCGTTGGAGGCCCATTTGCATTGTTTAAACACCCCTTAGGGCTCGCCCAAGCGTCTTTGTCTGACCTAAACACTTTCTTGGCACTCTCCAAAGCTTTCCAAGAGTTCCTCTCCACTTTTCCCATCACCCATTCACCAAAAATCACTTGTTCCTCACTTTTGCACCATTCTTGTGATAAAGTTTGGGGGTTTTTGGTGAGAGCATTGCATTGGGCAGCATTCATGTAAGTCATGCAATTTACATTTTAGGGTTTTTAGAAATTGAATTTGATGAGAACATGTGTAGGAACATGAGAAATTAGGGCTTTTGATTTCTATGCATGATTTGATGAAATAGAAACGTTTTGCACCGATTAAATTGCATGATTTTGGTCTGGAACTGAGGAATTTATGTTTGGGTAGAAATTAGATAGGTTTAAACAGGGTTTTGAAAATTTTCCGCCGTCACCGCTGAGCGGTGAGCTGCCGCTAAGCGGTGGGCTACAGAAATTTTTGTTGCTTGATTTTGAACCTGCAGGTGGCGCTGAGGGGCCCTGTTTTACCCTCAGCGCTGGTCAGTGATGTAATGGTATTTGTTTGATGGTTTGATAACCCTTAATGGTGAATTCTGCAATCTTGTGAATTGTATTTGATGTAGGAATGACATCGTCATCTTCTAGGAGAGTGAAGACCATGGGCAACAAGAGGAAGGAGCCACAAAGATTCTACTCCAACAGATTCATATCTAGGAGGCACGAGCAATGCTTCACTACTATCCAAGAGAGGCGTTTGTTGATGGAGAGAAAGGCAGTGTGGATCCCAGACTTGGCTCCACAGTTTGGTGCAGAATTGGAAAGTAGGAACTGGGAGAAGCTGGCAACTTACCCTGCGCCAGCTAACATTGCAGTGGTGAAGGAGTTCTACACTAATGCTTAGCCAATGGGGGCGAATATGGAGCGGTATACGAGTTATGTTCAAGGGAAGATCATTAGATTTGACCCTGAAACTATGAACAACTTCTTGGAGACTGAGTGGGCTGGAGAACAGTGTCAGTATGCACTGAACATGCAAGAATGCTCGATATTGATAGTGCACTTTGTGTACTTGGAGGGCACTTCCACAGGAATCCAAATGGTGTGCCAATCAACATCAAGAGAGTTGATTTAACGCCCCTGGCTAAATATTGGATGGCATTCACACATGCCAATGTCCAACCGTGCTCCCATGTGTCAAACATCATTGTTCACAGGATCATGTTCATATACTGCATGCTGAGAAATATGAATGTGAATATTGGTGAAGTCATAGCTAATGAGATTCAGAGTTGTGCAGCTACTACGAGCAGTAAGGCACTGCTGGGTCATCCATCTTTGATCACACATATGTGCCACCAGGCTGGGGTGGATACTTCGACTCCACAATTTGAGAGGCCTAGGAAGGCCATTGATGTTTCTTACTACATGCATTTCTATGGAGGAGAGGAGGCAGCAAGACCAGTGCCTCGAAGATGCCCCAAGAGAGGAGCAGCCCAGGAGGAGGAACCAGCACAACACGCAGAGCCGTTCCAGAGAGAGACATGTATGTCCATGATGGAGGCTAGGCTGGAGTCTCTTTACAGAGGGCAGGTGGCCACTAGTAAGATGATAGTGGGCCTATATGATACACCACTAGCACACAGGTGGACTATGGACGAGTTCCATAGACTATGGCGTGGCCACAAGAGCAGGCACATGGGAGTGGAGCTAGAAAAGCTTAAGCTCTAGCCATGGTTGATGATGCGGAGGATGATGACTTTGAGGATGCAGAGGCTAGAGATGATGAGGACTCTGATGATAGCATGGGTTGATAGGGCATCTACTGATGGATGCCAGTTGCAGTGGAACATGGATTTATTTTTCTTTTTCTTTTTCAGTTTTAATTTGAACTTCTAGAATGGTTGAATTCTGTTGAGTATTGTGAGTTGTATGGTACTTGCTTGAACACCCTATCTGATAATTGGTTTGACTTGTTGTTTGCATGATGAGTGTGCTTGATGAGGTTTGATGTGGATGATTATTGAGATTGTTTTACATGCTTTTATACAAGTGAATTGTTGACAAGTTGTGTGAACAGGTGCATGGTAAGTTATGATTGTGGTTATGATGCTAAGTAGGATGTAAGATTGGTATTTGAGCTGATTGAGTGAGCATAGTTGTGTGAGGTTTTCAGCTCTAAAGTTCTTCATTGATATATTTGCTATTCATTTGAAAGCATGGATGATTTTGCCTGAGTCTTTATGATTGATTGAATTACATGTTTGTGTCATATGATCAAGGCCATTTTTGGAAGCCCTTACTTAGCCAAAATTTTCACCTAAAGAAAAGAGAACAATTTGTTTTACCCTTTTTGAACCTTAGCTTGAAACACTTTGAAAACCTTTTTGAGAAAAATCTTTACCTTGACTTAAGTTGAGAATAATTGAGGGGTATT
This sequence comes from Vigna radiata var. radiata, assembly GCF_000741045.1. Classification (NCBI taxonomy): domain Eukaryota; kingdom Viridiplantae; phylum Streptophyta; class Magnoliopsida; order Fabales; family Fabaceae; genus Vigna; species Vigna radiata. Next base: position 15,814,559 of record NC_028356.1, on the reverse strand, counting down.
GATAAAGGTTCAAGTTTTGGGTTGTTGGGAGAATAGAAAGGCAAAAGAAAAGCATTGAGCTAATATGTTGAAAGAAAAAGCTTGAGAAAAGTTAGAAAGGAAAAGAAAAGAAAAGCATGAAAGATAAGCTCAATGCAGAAGTAAAAGAAAAAGAGAGAAGTTGGGAATGAGTGAGATTGGTTGAAAGAGAGTTAGTACTTGAACTTTGAATGTTAAATAACTCTCTTAACTCAAGGATTTTGTGATCCAGAAAAACCAATTTTTCTTATTAGCCCAGCCTCATTATAAACCTTTAAAATTCCTTGTGATGGCATGAATATGTAAGAATGTTGATTGCATTAGATGAAAGGCAATTTTTTTATGTGATATGTGAATAGTAGAGGGAAGGAGTGACCTCCTAAAACACTTGAGTGATTGAGTGAAACACTTTGCCTGGAAAGGATTTCTGAAATTCATAAGGATAACATCTGTGGAAGAGTATGTGATTATGTGAACAATATGTGAGCTAGAATGAAATAAAGCATGTGTGCCTCTTGATAAGATTCCATTGAAAAGCTGAATTGAGTAATTACTTGTTGTGGAAGAATGATTTTTGAATATGTTGAACCATTTTGATGATAGGTGGAAAGCTAGGTTTTGTTGTGTTTGCTTGAGGACAAACAAAGTTCTAAATTTGGGGTTGTGATAACGGTCTAAAAAACGTTATTTTTATACTTGAAATTGATATTAAAACACACCCTTTATGACTTAGAATGAGCTTAAAATCATGCAAAACACTTAAGTCAGGTCACAAGAGAGTCAAAGTTTGTTTTAGAGATATTATGCTTGGTTTTACATTGTTTTGACAAGAATTAATGAGGATTGAAGGATGGAAAGTGAAGTAGGAAGGAGTTGGACTCAAGAAGGGATGAAGAAAAGTGAAAAAGAGGAATCACTCCCACCGCTCAGCGCCAATTCCAGCGTTGAGCGTCAGAATAGTGGAATTCAATACGACAGGAGGCTTGAGCGTCACCGCTGAGCGATCCAGTGAAGAGCCGCACCTACCGCTGAGCGGTCAAATCCAGCGTTGAGCGCTGAAATTGGGCTTGGGCCAAAATTTTTTAATTTTTCATAGCTTATAAATAGGCCCTTAGAACTATTCTAGGGTAATCTTTTGACAGAAAAAGACGACAGAACACCTTCTACACTCTTGGGAGGAGGATTTTGGATGTTAAGGCTCCAATTCACCAATTATAGCGTTTATTCTTTCATTCTTCCCATTAAATCCATATAGTTTCACCATGTCAATGGTGAACTAAACCCTTTGTTGTTGGGAATAATGTAATCTTTGTGAAACTCTCTTATATCAAAATTTCTATTTTATTCATATACTTGTATTATCAATTGTTTAGGTTTTCTTCTCTGTACTTTAAAGCTTGCATTGTTTAACTCATTTAGTGTCATGATCTTTCATTTTGTCGATACGGGAACGTACGGGGGAATCTAGAACTCAGAAGAATTCTCTTGATTATGCAATACTGCCTAAGAATAGGAGTAGGACGGTCAATTGCTTTAAGCTTCTGTGATTAATGCATTAGTAATTGCTAGGGATACTAGGAATAGTAAACTAGTAATTATGGTAATAGGCTCTTTTCATCGAGGAATCGGGTTTAGAGTAATTCAGAAAGTTGCATGAACATTGATAATAAAGTGGAATATAATAGGAATAGTAGATATAGAAGGGTGGATCAGGATAAAATTGTAAACCCCAACAACTTCATTCATTCATATTCTTATCTATCAATTGATTCAACTCTTGCATTTGCAAGTTTACTTTTGTTTTTGCATTAAACTCTCAAATTATTATTCTTTCAAGTCATATGCGATCAATTAACGTAGGCCACTAAGTTCCTTGGGAAACGCTATGTGGACTTACTGTTCTATTATTACTTGATATGATCTGGTACACTTGCTAGGGTGTAAACAATATTGAGTAAGTTTGTTTGAAACATATATTTTTAACTAGAGAAGTATTAAAAACAACAAAAACAAAAGTGAAGTTAATCAATTCAAGTTTATCGCTCTCTCAAACATTGATATAATTTGATTTCATAACTTTAAAACAACGTTAATAATTTGTTGATGTGCCAAATGGCATTGCCACATGTGTGTCTACGTGTTGCTAAAGTGTCCGCATGTTGATACATGTGTGTCAATGTAATAATGTGAGCACACACATGACAAAATCATTGCCATGTCAACAAATCTTTAATCATATTTGGTCAAGAGAAATACATCCATTAATAAAGTTTGGAGATTAAAATGATTCAAAATTTTAGACAAGGACAAAATCCAAGTTCATATGAAAATTAAGAGATTAAAAATATGTTTAATTAACCTTCTTAAATTAAAAAGAAGATATGTTTCCTAATTGATTTTGAATGATTTTGAGTTTACTAGTAAAAATATATTACATTTTTTAGCTAAAATAAGTCAAATTGGTGTAAAAAAATAATATCCTAAAACATGTTTGACAAATAAAAAAATTTAACATAATTGAGTTAAAAGCGTCATATTCATTCTTTTTAAGGTTTAGGAAAAAATGTATCAAAGTTTGAGACAGAGACAAATTCCAATTTTGTATTCAAGTTTAGAGACTAAAAATATATTTAATCTTTTTTTTTTAATTTTAGCTATTATTTAATATTTTAACTTAAATTAAGGTCATTGGAGTAAATTTTGATAATTATTTTGAAAAGAGTAAGACATGTCATATATATATATATATATATATATATTAAAAGGTAAAATGTTTATAATTTTTAAAAGGTTAAATATGATTTTAGTTTATAAACTATGATAAAATAAAAAAAGTTAAATTTCATTCCTATTCCAATTTTTGATACAGTTTAATCTCAAATTTGATACAAATTATTATAGCTTTTGTGACCAAATTTTGTTTAACATTTGTTGATATTGTAACACGTGAATATTCATTTGGCAACATCGTTTGTCACTTAAACAAATCTTTAATGTTTTTTAATAATGAAGACTATATTCTTTTATGTTTAAAATTTAAAGATAAACTATATCAAATTTTAGAATATAAATAAAATTTAATTTGTGTGTTTTTAGAAACTAAAAATATATTTAATTATTTTAAAAATACACGCAAGACGTTTAGTTAAAAGAAATATATTCTTTCTCCTTTTTATTTTCCTCCTTTTATTTTTGTAGTATCCTTTTTCTTTTATTTTTTTCTCATAAATTATTTTTTTTTCTCCCTCATGTTCTTCCTTTGTAGTTTACGTGAGCACCACCATCATTAGAGTAATGATTTCACGTCTCTTCTCTCTCCTTAAATTTTCTCCTTACAAAGTATATTTTAAAAATGATTCAATTTAACATGTGATATGTTGAGTTATTCCTTTAGTGACATTAGAAAGGTTCACAACATGGTTACTATACGAGGATCAAGAGTGACTATTTCCAAACTCTCAATACTAAAAAAAAACATTTGTTAATTTAGAAGAACATAAACAATTTACATAAAATATGAAGAATTAAACAATACTTAACATCATAAGCATTAATGAATAATATTACATGTTCCTACACCAAGAATCTTACCCTGAAAAAGGCTTGTTATGTTACACAGAAACTAGAATAAAATATCCATTTGATGCTGAAAGTCAACCAAATTACTACAGCACATGTGGATCATTCTCATTTATTGTTTGGCCCAAACGGAGGCCATATATAGAGAATTGACACAAACACAAACCCTACCTTGCCCTAAGATTCAATCATTCACTTTCACACCACCACTCAACAATTCCTTCAACTACTTCCATTATTCAACAAGAGAGTAGTGCAGCTCTGTAAACGTCACTATAAGAGTTGCGTGTGTCTTTGTTCAACGAATGAATCATTGTGCCAGAAACAAGCATATGTCACCTTAATTTCGTTGCCAAAGACCATCAGGTCCCATAATTGCATCTTTGCATGTGACAGACTTAACCGTCACCACTTGCAATTCAATTAATGATGTTTAGATTTTGTTATTGTAATTTGAAAGAATTGCTATTGAAATCATTGATTTTGAAAAAAAATAATAATATTAAAGTTGAAAAGTTTAGTTTTGTGGTCAAGAGTGATACTTTATAAATAATTTTAGAAAAATGGGATGGATTTGTATATCTTTTGGACAATCAACTGCAGTTCATAGTTTAAATGGAACTTTTTCTATTAAAATATATTGTTGCTTAATTTTTCACTGAAATGGTTCAAAAAATTCGTCTTTGAAAATACTAAATAAAGTTTGAGGTAAATTTTACTGAAACAATAATTGAGTTTAGGAACACAAATGTTTTGAACAAAAGGATAAGGATTCCTTGTCTATCTTCGTGGCACATAGGGTTTTAGATGTTTGTACTGTTAAAATGAGAAATTCTGAAAACCGACAGAGAGAGAGATGGCTAGTTATTGCTGTGTTGTCCTCTTTGGATCAAACCACATGATTCATGAAACAGAAATATGATTCATATGTTTTTGTATGTCATAATTAATCACACAACTCAATGCTACATCGTATCGTGCTCCGTGAATAGTTTATCAATGGGGACTATTGTTAACGATATCAAGGTTTTCATGGAGGATCAAATGGGTCCATGAATGGATGCTCAGCAAGAAGCATAGAAACATATATAGTTTTAACGAAAATACCAACAATACACTTTTTATTATTTTTATTGTTAATTAAGATACGTATAATTATTATTCTCATTTAGTAAGATTTTAATGATAGTATAATAATGTTATGGTTTTTAATAATTTTTAGTAATGATAGATATTGTATAACAAAAGGGATTTTACCAGAAATTTTCTTAGAATTATATTTTAATCTTACTCGAAAAAATAGTGTTTTCATAGTATGGACAGACATGTTGCATGGTGTAATCTTCTGACCCTGCAAGTCTATGTTGAAGGACCCAGCAGGGCGAGAAAAAAAAAACAAAGTAGAACTTATATGATTTGTCAGACGTTAAAGGGGCATAATAGACTTTCATAGCTTCAAGAATATAACAGTCTATTAATGGTGGTGGAAAGTTCCACATATTTTGTCTTAATTTAATCTAACTTAATATATTTCTTTAGGTTGATTCGGATTATTACATTAAATTTTATTTTATTTTAACTGTATAATATATAATAAAAGAATTTAGTAAATCGTTTAAGAGTAAAACTCATATATCTAAAAAATATAAATATTTTATTACTTAAATTTAAAGTTTATAAATAAAAAATTAATCATTCAAACTTTATTTTAGAGAAATTTTTTTCTAAAATTTTTATTTTTACTTTCTCTGTTCCTTTCTATATTTCTAAAAAATATACTTATTCTTTGAGAGATAAGAATTCATTTTATAAATCTTAACAATGAATATATCAAGTTTGTCTAATTAGAACTTCTTTGAGAATAAGCTTCTTAGAATAAGCTTCTTTCTATCACTGTTGAAAACATACTAAAATTATGTATAATTTTAATATTTTTTGTGTGTTAAATATACTAACATGTCATATAAACTAAACTCAAAATATAAATAAGAAATAAAAACAAACTAAATAAAGATAAAAAATAAAGATAAAATAAACATAAATATATCTAACACTCTCTCAAGTCAGTGCATACAAATCGTATGTACCAAACTTGTTACTAATTAAACTTGATGAATATATCTGTTTTTATCCTCGTGTGACACCAAATTGTTAATGATTTGCAAAGGCGACATATAAGACGAAATACCAACCCAAAAGACTCTCCTGAGCAAGCAATTTGGGAGGTTGCACCTGTAAATTTCTTCTCGCAAATCGTCATTTGAGGAATGCATTATTGGTGTCCAATGGATAAAGAGATCATTGTTGAAGAGCCACCACGACTATAAATAAACTAACAAAAATCATCTTTGCCACGAGAGAAAAAACATATTTGGACAGGTTAAACGTAATGGTGACAAAAGGGATGTTAGAAAAAGACAACAACGGTAGAAGCCATGAATGAAGAGAAAAAGAGGAGATGAGAGGAGATGCTCTAAATAGGAAAAAGGAAAAAGGAAAAAGAGCAATCTCGATGCTCTAAATAGCTTTCTGAGAGGAAATGAGATGCGACAACGCACGACGATCCCGAAAGAGGAAAAAGATTGACCTCGACACTCTGAATTGTTGCCTAAGAGAAGACGAGATGTGTCCCACGCACGACGAAAAAGGGAACAAACTCACAACTTCAAAAGGCATTGAGAGCGCGTAGGAGCTCCAATGAAGACGTCATTGATGACATGGTGGTCACCTGACTAAGATCATCAAAGTCATGTGATCGTCGATTGAAACTGAAACTCTAGTAGTGATTGTAGTAGACGACGATAATAAACGATGACATCGTTGACAAAGGTAGATGGCGTTGTTGCTGACATCGGTAGATGGCGTCGTTGTCGACAACGACAGGAGGCGTCGCTGCCGACAACGACAGGAGGCGTCGCTGCCGACAACGACAGATGGTGTCGCTGCCGACAACGATAGATGACATCGCTGCCAACAATGATGGATGTAGTGGCAAAGGCAACATAATTTTTTTCTCAAAAGAACCTGGCTCTAAATACCATATTGAATATAGTGAAAACAATGTATGAGATTAATCTCCCTTGTGTTTAATATACATATAGGATCCTCTATTTATAATAGAATAAATATGAATTACGCGCAAAATACAAATAAGAAATAAAACAAACTAAATAAAGATAAAAAATAAAGATAAGATAAACATAATATATATATATATATATATATATATATATATATATATATATATATTTCTCTTTTCTTAAGTTAGTTTTGGATGTACAAGAGTATGTGTTTGCATATGATCCTTCTAGAATAAGTTATTATGATACTGTTGGGGGGAGGTTCGACACACACACATAGATCTCCACACATAGTAAGATACTGTCCGCTTTGCGCCAAGCCCTCACGGATTTGCTTTTGGTACCACTCCAAAAGGCCTTTTACCATTGGAGATATCTATGTGTATATAAACCCTTGACCAGGCCTTCTTCTACTCAATGTGGGACTTTGTTTGCACTTCGACATCCTCCCTCAAACAAAGGACTATGGTCTCCTTCCTCCTTCGCTACGGAAGTCTTTTTCATCCCCGAGTACACCATGGTCAGCATGGAGCATTTCTCTTTTGCCCTCTTTCACGATCCATGGTCACAACACTTGAGCATTTCTTGCTCTCCCCACCTCTCATGATTCCTCCAGCGATCCGCCACTGGCCTCCTGCCTGGCTCACCTAATCATGGGGGGGCGTACTTGTCTAAGCCCGGTCACCAGACCTGAACCATGGGCTCTGATACCACTGTTAGAAGTGAGTTTTAAAGCCTAACTCAACCCCACAAAACCGGCTTGTAAGGTGAGGATTGCACCTCACTTATATATTATAAATTGGCCATATCTCTAGTCGATGTGGGACTTCCAACACACCCCCCTCACGCTGAGGTATATACATCTCGAGCGTGAGATTAGACTTTTTAATGGGTGGTCCGATAGCGGCCCAATAGTTGGTGGAACAACATGCCCAATGACAACAGAAATCGCTAGGATAGGCTTCAATCATGGCTCTGATACCATGTTAGAAATGGAAACGCAAGATGAAACTTTCAAGGGTTAATTCCTCTACTACTCGCGGTTGAGATGAAGGATGCATAGATTAGTGGACCATGCTGATGGAGGGATTAATCATCTGTTCTCTTTTTAGGTTTTTATTTTTTTCAAAAAAGAAATAAAGGGCCAAAGCCCAAACTCCTTTTAGAGTTTCGGAAAATAAAATGGGCCAAATCCCAAACACTTCGTTAGGGTAACACTTCGTTAGGGTTTTTCATTCTTTAGCATAAACATAGGGAGGAGTGAGCCTCTTCTTTGTTTTCGGTTTCTTCTTCCACAGCGAGAGAATGACTTCTCTTCTTCAAACAGAAAAAGAAGGGTAACCATGGTCCCTCCTCCGAGAGGCGCGTAGGCTTCGACGGCTGGAGGACGAACGCGGATCTGGAGCGGTGCCGACGTCCGATTAAAGGGTGAGATCAGAGAGAGGAAGGTCCGACGAGACGACTGGCAGTGGCGCGGTTTGATGCCGACGACGGGAAGGCGGCGCGTGAGAAACACGCACCAGAGACCAGCTGAAGACAGACGGCGTGTGGAGGCGCGTTGAGCGGAGTCTGGAACTGACTCCGACGGGGTTGGTCGTCGCTTGAAGAGGCGATCCAGATCCGCTGGTCACCGGTCGGAAATGCAACGGTGGCCGGCGGCGGACGGTGGTCGGCGACGTATGGTGGCCGGCAATGGTTGACAGTGGAGAGCAGCGATGACGGCGATGGTCTGAAAAAGCTTGTTGGTGGAAACACGGTACACATGGGAGCTAATGAGAATGCGGGCATTGCTTAAAATACCAGTTTCAGCTACTGGTCTGAAAGTGAATGGGTTCGAATCCCATTCCAGATTATGGAAGCACAACTTTGTGAGGTTATCAGAAAGACAACTTTAAAACCTTAGTTAGGCAATTGCAACCCAATAAAGCACAAAGGCAAAGAAGAGAATTTTAAGGGCTGTCGGCGGCCATAGCGGCCAGCCGCCGATAAACAACAAAGACAGCGGAAGCGGATCAGACAAGCTCTGATACCAAGTGTTGGGGGGAGGTTCGACACACACACACAGATCTCCACACATGGTAAGATATTGTCCGCTTTGGGCCAAGCCCTCACGGGTTTGCTTTTGGTACCACTCCAAAAGGCCTCTTACCATTGGAGATATCTATGTGTATATAAACCCTTGACCAGCCCTTCTTCTACTCAATGTGGGACTTTGTTTGCACTCCAACAGATACAATGTTTAGACTATCTTGATTTCTTTTCTTAAGTTAGTTTTGGGAGTACAAAAGTATAAGTTTTGCATATGATCCTTCTAGAATAAATTATGATAGAATATTTAAACTATCTTCTTGATGAGATTTAGTCACAATACACTACAAGAAAAAGGATATATATCAAACCGGATATATTTGAAAGCTTGATGCTTGACTTTGTTCCACTCCATGCTTCCTATAGTGTCATTCCATCCAGCTTTAAATGTGGGCATATGTTTTGTACATATATAACATTCCACAGCCTCTACCTATAACTCCTTTGACACATTTTTTCCTTTAAGCATGGTTTGAACTATATCAAGAATGATTCGATTCTTCCTCTCAACCACGCTATTTTGTTGTGGTGAATATAGATTTGTAAGAAATTGTCTTATCCCTTTCTTTTTATAGTATTCTTTAAAATTGCCTTATCCGTTATTTCTAAAATTTTCATACCTCAAATAATTTAGTTTTAACCACTACTTAAGATTAAGCTATGTATTTTTTTGCAATAACATGATACATTACCATATTATGTATTTATTATTGTGATAAAAAAATTCAGTAACTAAAAGAAAAATATTAAAAACATTAAACTAAAATAAATACTAAATTTATGCACTAAGACTTTAATTTATTAAATATTCGATTTTAAATTAACTCAAAATAAAACGTTATAACATAACAGGAATTTGAAAATTATTTAACTAGAAAATGAACAAGACAATAAATTTAAAGATTTTAGAAATGAACAAGAAAATAAATTGAATAGATAAAACAATGGCGTGAGAGAAGCTCGAACTCTCGCCTCCGGATAACTCAGAAGCTATGAGACCTACGCCCTAGCAACAACGCCACCACCCATGTTGAAAAGACTTTCTTTTATCATTATTCATTATATTTATAAATTCTATCTTCCTTATTTTCTATGGTGAAGTTTAGCCATTATTTATTTACATATGTTAATCAAGGAAATGGGAGAGAAGATGTGTAAATAAAGTACGTTAGTAGATGTAAAAATTTGAGAATATATATATATATATATATATATATATATATATATATATATATATATATTGTTTCGGTATAAATTTACTGGGACCGAAGGACTAACCTTGATGACGTCGTCTTCTGTCTTTCTGCCCGCTTCTTCTAATTTCCGACCGTACGCTCTCGTGTTGACTTCAGCCGTACGGTGATCTTCTAGCCCTAACCGGGGGGAGGTACCTGAAAAGGCACTCCGACGCTCAAGTTAGGCGTGTATAGGGAATCCTCTGTGGGAGAGAATTGATAAGACGAAAGATATGCTGTACGAATTGTGAGTGAAGTGTATTCAGAGAACGTACCCGTTTGGAATCCTCCAGCCCTTACTTATAGGCTTCGGGTTGATATATGATAAACAAAATATAAACAGAATAACAATAAATATAAACGGTCTTACTTAGCATATCTTTATTTCTGTTGAGATATATCTGATAAATATATCTGAGTGATATATTTTTATGGATGGCCATTTACGCTAGTATTGGGCTTTGAGTCCAGTAAGATTGTGGCGCTATGGTGGGCTGTTGGCCTATTAATGTCGTTCGGTTCTTGAGGCCATTGGAAGTATACTACCGTACATATATATAATCTTTAGGTCCAATTCCTATCTTTAAATGGACTTGATTTTGACTATTAAGAAAACATATTGCAAATAAGAATTATAAAAACATATATGTTAATAAAAAAAAATTGTCTAATTTTTTAAACTATTTAGGTGAGATTTTTCAACTTTATCTATGATGCCATATTTAAGTTTTCTCTTTATAATTACATATAGATATTTAATTTTTAACAGTTTTAATTATTTAGCAAAGTAGAATTTGTTTCAGCACTGTGATATAAAGTCACTTATCTTACAGTTGTTTAAATCTACTGTATTATAAACTCAACATGAAATAGTAGATTATTCCCTTTTTAGATATAATAATGTATGCAAAATAGACACGTAATTTTCTAAAAAATATAGTTGCTTATAGCATTAATGAATAATTCAATTTAAACCACTTGGGTAAAAACATTATAGTTATTATTCATTTTATTATTATATTATAGTTTTTCGCTCTCAATTTACATCCTTGTAATTTTTTATAATAATTTTATACAATTTTAGTTCTTCTAATTTCTCAACTTTTCAATATAGAAAAATGACAATAAAACTTTTTTATTCAAATTAAAATATTTAATAAATTCAATGTATTTAGTAACTATCTTCACAATTTTGTAGTTTTGAATACTAATTTTTTCATCACATTTTTTAAATATAAACAAATTATAATCATTTAATAATATTTTATTAAATATATAATTTTTATGAGAAGTATTTTTTTAAAAAAGATTAAGATAAGGTATGTTATAGAGAGTAATTTATATGGTTTGGTCTCAATTTTGAATTGCTTTGACCTGACCCTAAAAATGTTCTACAAATGGTTGATGTTGCAATATTCTTGACAATGAGATTAAGACAAGTCGACTCAATTGTAGACTCATCTTAATTTTGCCTTTAAATGATTCATTTTGACCTTTGGTTCAAGTTTACTTTTCTCGACTTTTGTGTTGGACTTAGTAGTCACAATCAACAACCCGAGCTAGCTCGTATCTTCCTTCAAAAATGGACTCATCGGGACATGCGGTCCAGGCTGTCTCATCACGAACATCGACCCGGATCAACTCATCATGATCTTCAACCCATACCAATTTATCACGACCTTTGACCCAACAAACATATCTTGACATTGTTCCTTACCGATTCATCTCGACATACGGTTTGGCAAATTCATTTCAACATTCAGATAAAGTTGATTTGGGTCGACCTTCTATTTAGGTTGAATCGCCTCGACCTTTGAATTAGGTCTCGGCTCAACTAGTCTTGATCTTCATCCTAGCAAGATCTTTGGTGTGGGGAAACCTTTCAAAACCTTCGTCTTAGTCAACCCAACTTGAATTTTGTATAGATCGACCTGTGTATTAACTTTCATCTCGGATGACCTATCTTAACATTCAATCTAGGACCGATTGAGTTCAACTTTCGATCTAACTTGACTAGATTGAGCCTTTTGTTTAAACTAACTCAATTGAGTTTTCAATTTAAACTGAATCGACTCAACTTTCATGAATGATGTGGAAAACAATAGAATTTCTTATGATTTTTAAGGTATTTAAAATTATTCTACTTTATTCATTTGAAATACCTTACAAAAAAAAATTAATTTTAATTTCTTTTTCAAATTACTTTATTCTTCGTGAGAAGAATCCAAGTGAGATAGGCCTATATGCTGGAGGCTCTATCATACATCAATTAGAAGTTAAAGACGAGCATCCCCATAAAGTCGTTCCCAACTATAGCTGAACTTGCCCGAATAAAATGTTGGATCTTCTTTCCGGGAAAGAGTTTGTTTGGTTACCATAAGCAGAAGTGCAACCCTTATATCTCCGATATATATGATAGAAAGAATGTCAGTTTCAAATCCATTTTGGTAGATAGTATGACTTGATAATGTCAAGTTAAGGTTATTGCGAAGTAAACACAGAATTTGTCTCAGCCTTTATTATGAAATCATATATATTTACTTTTTCAAGAAGAAAGTCAGTTCTTTCATACTAGCTATTTTGAGCCGCCCTATTTCCATTTAATGAAATGAAAAGGCTATCAGAGGTTCAATTCCTTTATCTTCTCTGGGTTGGGATTGATCATAGGTTATTTTAATATATAAAAAGTTAAATTCTTCAAATAAATAAACTATCCTTCTAAATTTCCTCAATTTAAAAAATATTTGTCTTTAATATTGAAAAATGATTTTAAAGCTTAGACATTTGAATAGATTTTTCTGAAGTCTTTGTAAAAATTCTTTCAATTTTCATATGTTAGCTTAACTTAAAGTGTTCCAAAACTTGAAAGTGTTCCAAAACTTGAATTCGTCTGTAAAACATTAAACTATCTAGTGGTATGTCTTATTTGATTTTTAAGATGTGGTTTGCATCTTCTTAACAATAAGTATTTTCAAAATGTTTTTGAATATTTTTAAAAACACATAGCAACATCTCATGTCTTCTTGTGTTTATAGTTCTTTGATAAAAAAAAAACTTTAAAACATTATTTTCTTGTGTTCAATAAAAAATATATTATTATTATTATTATTCTTAAATTTAAACCTTGCTTCAAAAATTCAAACATGATATTTAAATACTTTTTATTATAAATTTTCTGCAATAAATCTACTTAATAAAAATATTGCATCTTTTGTTTTAGATATATTAATTTTTTTCAAATATAATACTTACTCTGTTGTATATTTTCTCCAACAAAACTACTTAACTAAAATATTGTATGTTTTATTTAAAGTATACAAGTTCGTATATTTTTTATACGCGGCAAAGTATTACCAATCTTTTAGTTATTTGTCAAAATTAATTTATTATTTTTAACATTATAATATAAATTTTATATTTGATTTTGTAAAGGCCTGAAAATTATTTTAAAGCCATTGGACCTTAATATTTGGGACAGTCAGGCCCATAAGTCAAGGGGTGCCTTAGCCTTAGCTTTAGGAAAAGGTTTTTTCTGAAAATTAGATTCTTCATTTAGCCATTTTTCTTTCTTTCTCTATAAACACTTTCACATAGTTGCTCTACCTTCTCTCTAGAATCACAGCTCATTGAACCGTTTAATTTTTGGTTTGAAGGGGCCTAAGCGTACACGAAATCAAGAGCTTCAATTTGAACCGAACAATTTCCTGTTTCGATCGGTAAGTCTCATTTTCCCCTTCTCTTTCACGTTCTAGAACCTAAGGCCTACAACTTTGCTGGGTTCATGTGCCTTGTACGTTTTTCCTTCCATTCTCTGTCCATTCGAGCTCTGAGAGCAATGTTCTATCACCAATTTGTTGATTTGTAGGTTCTGTAAGTTCAGCGCTGTGTGGGTATGGTCCTAAGGCGTTCTTGACCAATTTACTGTTAAGCTTTCCAGGTAAGGGGAGCTAATTATTTTGTATGAAGGTTGAATGTTGAACTGGTGTACTCTTGTGAAATTGTGTTATAACTTATTGTATTGGGTGTTATAATTGAAACTGTGGAATTGTGCTTGTTGTGATATGATTATTTTAATCTATTTTGAATGAGTTGGTTGGCTGAAATTGTTCTGGTTGAAGGGTTTTAAGTAAGGATTTTGTAATGGCATTGATATGAGTGGTAAGTAGTTACACAAATACTGTTTTAGGCTATTGTGAGAGGAAGTAAAATATAAAATTTGGGCATTTGAGGTTTAAAGTAAAACAGACTAGTTTAGGTAACTTCAATAAATTAATTAGAACTTATTGAGATCCTTTCTTTGCTAGTAGGATAGAGGAACCTTAAAAACCTGAGTTAGCACATCCTTGATCATAGAGAAGCTTTGGCCTAGTCCAGTCAGTTGTGACTAGTCATATGTGTTGGCGTCGAAGGTGAGTTTGATGCGTTTAGACATTTGGGTCCTCTCTAGTGACCAATTGGAGGAAAGTAAGATCTCTACTATGATGAAAATAAAATAAAACAAGTTTATTATAGATACATAAAGTTATCCTGCATTAATTTTTGATAACTTTAGAAAATTAGTCACTATGTATTTGAAATTTAAAGTAAAGATTCATATATATATATATATATATATATATATATATATATAATAAAACAAGGATAGTTGTTTTTTATATTGAAACGTGAGTATTAATCAATAATTATATTACTTATAGATATATATATATATAAATTGATGTATTTTATGAGTTGTTACGGGTTAGTTGGAACCGTTTGGTTCTTGATATTGATTAACTTAGATTCAATTGTGGATATGTTATTTATATAACTTGTGATTGGTGAGTAATGCATATTGTTGAGATTATGTATATATTGATTGGGGCAAAAAGTATATGATTACAAAGTGATAAAAGTACGATCCAAGTGGTAAACCAAGTTCCATCTATGTAGAATCTCTTGGTAAGATTCTTAGTGTTTTCGAATAAAAGTAGGATCTCAGTCTTGGGGTCTTCCTAACGCTCCAATGGCCTTTCTTCTCACGTAGAAAGGATTGGACCATGTGGTGAGGAGTAGCAGGAGGTCTTATTCTTGGAGACTTCCATCATGCTCTAGGGCGTGGAACAGACTAACCTCATGAGTGTGGCAGGACGAGGGAGCCCAGGACGGGAGAGCCAAAGTATCATAAGCCACCACGGGTGCATGGCCTGACATAACTCGATTATCATTCTAAAGTCTGGACGAGTCAAGTCTAGTATTTAACATGATAGGATTGATGCTTTATCTTGTTTGCTTTAAATTAATCTCTTGTATGTTCATGTTGATATAATTGCATGTTTTTTTTATATAATTAGTTCACCCTTGCATTTGTGTTTGTATTATTTGTATGCGTTTTCCTTTACGATGATCATCCACTTGGATGGGAGCAGATGACGACGAGATACTTTGGAAACAACTCTGGATGGGGACGACAATGTTGCTGCCTAGTTCTCTAGGCTTTAATTATCTTGTCCTAAGATATTTTGAAGAAACTTTATTTTGTTCTATGTTTTTAAAGTCTCTAAAGGAGAAACTCTAGTACTCCAACTATGCATTTTTATACCGTTTAAGGATGATACTAATCTAATTATTCTTAACTGATTTCTATTATTATTCATGATGACGTCTTGATTATATCGTATATCTGTATTTTATTATTGTAATGTTACAGATTTACTTTTTCTTATAAAGCCCATCAGTCCTTAAAAAATACTACAAATTAATGTAAAATGGTGATATTTTTGTTAATAATAATAACAAAAGTGAAAAGCAAATCAAATATAACACATCAAATAAACTAACATCCAACAAATAGATACCTTTTATCACACTTTTATTGGGATAAAAAGAACACAAATTGAGGCAAAGTTTAAATCTATTTATAAAAATAACAAAAAAAAATAAAAAATAAAAATGTAACATAATGTATCAACTTTTGCTAATCCCTTCTAATCATAGGCCTTGATCTTGGTGTTACCAGGAACATACTTTTGACATCTCAAATTAGATAATCACATACACCAAATTCTCTTAAGTCATTGTTGCATTGGTTGGACAACATTCTACCTTAAGATTTGGTGCATTTTCATTAAAGTCATCACTTCGTTTATTATTGCCAAAAAGTTGGTGTGATATAAATTTTAGATAGATTGTATCTTAGAAAGTCAAACTCTCCACGCAAAAAGTTGAATGAGTAACCAAAGATTTTTATTTCAAGACAAAATCTATCAAATTAGTTACACAATTTGTAGTTTTGGGTGATAGAGTTTTCCAAAATTCATCAATTGTGAACCTTAACATTGAGATTTGAGTTGCATCTAAATTACAAATACTAACCCAAACACTGTGTAAATTTAACCACAATTACTGAAAAATTATGGACCATTCTACAAATTGCGAAAACAAAAATCGCCCACGCTTCTTAAAAGCATAATATGGATGATAAGTAACCGAATTTTGATACATAAAAAGTGAATAAACTAAAAAACCTAACAAATATTTTTTCTCAAATTTGATACATAATAAATAAATTTTTGTAATTAGTAGTTTAAGTTTTCTTTATTACTCACGAGTTCACTTGTTCGTAAAATTGGTTCATGCATCCAATAATGAGTTAACCACTAGTTAAGATTAAGTTCTTTCCATTTGTTTACAATGATACTTTATTATATTATGTAAAAAATTATTAATTATCGTAATAAAAGAATTGAGTGGCTAAATAAAAAAATATAAATTTTTTAAAAGAATTAAACTAAAATAAAAATTGGATAGTCAAAATAAAAATTTATCATGTAACAGGAATTTGAAAATTATTTAACTGGAAAACCAACAAGAATAAAAATATGTATAGAAAAACAAAATGAAAATGTATAAAAAGTAAGAATTAGTATAGTGGGGTGAGAGAGGTACAAATTGAAAATATATAAAAATTAAAAATTAACATAGTGGGGTGAGAGAGGCTCGAACTCTCGACCTCAGGATTTCTCAGAAGCTATGAGACCTACGCGCTAGCCAACTGCGCCACCACCCCTTGTTGTATGCTTCACTGCTATAAAGGTAATATATATAAAATCAAATTCTATCTGTGATTGAAGAGTAGATATGTAAATAAAGTATGAGAGATGTCATAATTCGAGAATATACATATATATATATATATATATATATATATATATAATACTCCCTGTTCAAATACTTTTCTTCTAGTGATGCTATTTTATGGAAACCTTTTAACTTTATTACTAAATTCTTAGCCCTTGCAACTTGCTTACTAGCTTTTGTTTGTTTATGCTAATTTAGAGACAAGGCATGCAAATAAATAGAAGATTTAGAATTTGAAATAAATAGATTTCTATTTATGTTGATTTTTGAAAGTTGAGGGGCTAAGATAAATTTTCCATACTCAAACGTTCAAAAAAATACAGGGAAAGTTAATGTGAAACATGTATTGTTTTCGTCTTTGTCCTTATTTTTTGAAGAGATCATGGATCATTATAATGGCGTACGTCTACCACATTTTACAATTTGTACTTGTGGAATGCTTTTGTTTTTATTAACAAAAGAAAATTCATAATAATCACTTAAGTCTTCCTAAAATGTTACAAACCATCTAAAATGGGTTCTTGAAGAACATGTGGCTTCCCTTCGATAAATATTATGCAAAAAGTAATTATCTTTTTTTCCTTATTTATTTAAACTCTTTCATCTTGGAAAAGTAAAAAAATAAAATAAAATTATGTCTATGTATAATCGACAATTATGTCTATGCCTATATCAAGACTTTCACCCGAATAACACACCAACCCTTTTTCATTCTCGTACCAAGAATAATTTTGTGTTAAAAATTAGTAGTTTATAAAATACTTTTCATTTTTCAAATATGCTAAACATTGAGTAAAATGGAGAGTTCGTAAAGCACTGGTTTTAGCTCAAGCGCAATGTGACCAACCCAATTTGTATGTATGTCCATTTTGAAACGTTCTTATTGGTTCCACAACAAATGGGCAAATTCTTCATGCAGTCTCATAATTTTGTCCTGCAGCTCCCTAAATTTAAAAATTCTAAATTACCCTCCAATTTATAAAAAATTTAGTTTCAGTTCTGCTGTCGGTAACTCAAAAATGTTTCGAATTATACAATAAAAAAAATTAAACATCTTAAATTTTATGTATCAAAAAGTATATTGTGAGATGTAAAATTTATATTCTAAAATATTCAATATGTAATATTAACTTTTTACTTTTATTTTTAATTCCAAAATAAAAAATAAAAAATATATTACAAAATATACAGAAATACAAAATTTATATTTTGAAATACACATTTCATTATAAATTCTATAATCTAGTATGAAATTTTATTTTCTATAATCTGGTATGCAATTTTATATTCCAGTAAGTGTTAAATTAAATAAATGGTCAAGATACAGTGGTTCAAGGATTAAAATAATTTATATGGAGGTGCAGATTGAAATCATGGTGCTACTGGACGAAATGTCCCAATAAATGATCCATCTTATTGCCATTTCTTTATACACTCCATACATTCCATGTGCACACTCCCCCATAAGGGTGATTAAAAGATCAAATTGTTACCGTTGTCGCCATGTGTTATATCATGAATGGATTTAAAGAGAAAAAAATGGATTCAACAATTCAGAAGTATTTTTTCATGAAAAATTTTAGATGTAACTTGAAATTCATGTTACTTAATTCAGAAATAAAAATAATAATTTTTAAATTATTCAATTCAAAAGAAAAAATTTCATATCACACTAAAAGTATTTTATGGGAAAAAATTATTTTTAAATTCTGTAATCTAAAAGGTTTTTTTATTCACAAATTAACTTTCAGATGGTATAATATAGAAATATAAAAGTTTAAAGATTACAAAAGTTAATAAAAACTTTTATTATACAGTTTAAAAATAAAGGAAAATAAATTACACATTTTGGAAATAAAAATAATTTTAAAATTATATAATTCAAAATCGTTTTATTTATAAAAAATAGGTTAAATATATGTTTTAGTCCTTATATTTGTTCCCCATTCTCAATTAGGTCCTCATGTTTTTTTTTGTCCCAATTGCATCCTAATATTTGTAAATTTGAAGCAATTAAGCCCTCTCCGTTAACTGGCCACTAACATCGTAGGTCAATTGAGAGGGCTTAATTGCCTCAAATTTACAAATATTAGGATGCAATTGGGACAAAAAAAAACGGAGAGGGCTTAATTCCTCAAATTTACAAATATTAGGATGCAATTGGGACAAAAAAAAACATGAGGACCTAATTGAGAATGAGAAACAAATATGAGGACTAAAACATATATTTAACCTAAAAAATACTTTAGAATTATATAATTTTAAAAATAAAATAAATTTTTTTCTTATTTATGAAATGCACAAAGAAAATATGGAGACGAAAAAAGTTCCATGCATGGTTCAGAAGAATATATCTACTGAAGGAAACACATATAGAACTATTTTCATTCATATCACAATACAATCTCATTTTCAAAAGGTCATCATATTTTACTCCATAGGAAAACAAAAACTAAAAACAGAATAAATGATATTTTAATGACTATTAATTTGTCTTTTTAGTAAATACATTTAGCGTATTTTATTCATCCGATGATAAAAAGAATTTTATTTTATTTTATTTTATTTTCTTTAAAAACAAATAAAAACTTATTATATATTATCTCCAAAAATATTTTGAATAATTGATTTTAATATTTTATGTATCTTTACTCTTTATATTCCTCAAACCTAATTTAATTTTAGTGTCTTATTAAGAAAGAAAGACACACGTTTTTGTTAGATTATAGAGATTAAAAACGCATACATTTTTAGAAAGACTAAAATCAATATTTTTAATTAATTTAAAAATAAAAACATATTTTATTCTTTCTGAAATCCCACATTGTGAATTTGATTAGATATCTTTTTGGTTAAATACCTCTTTTGGTCCCAATTTTGGTTACGAATATTCGAAATGGTCCCATTTTATTTTTTGGTTCAATGTGATCCTAAAGATCATAACTGTGTTCAATTTAGTCTTTTTTCTGTTTAATGTAGTCCTAAAGAACATAATTTATGTTCAATTTAGTCCTTGTAGGTGGTTCACGGAATTTGTAAAAAGGACTAAATTGAACACAAATTAAGTTCTTTAGGACTACATTGAACAGAAAAAGGACTAAATTGAACACAATTACGTTCTTTAAGACTACATTGAAAAAAAAATAAAATCGGGACCATTTTGAATATTCCTAACCAAAACTGGGAAAAAAAAATATTTAACATATCTTTTTCTTAAAAAAAATATAATAATGGTGAAGATGCCATAATATTGATTTCTTGACAATAAATATCTCAGCTTTCAAATAATCACTCTTAAAAGTGAGTAACTTTCTTTATCTACTCGAACACCAAAATCTTTCTTCATATGCTTTTTTAGTTCAGTGTGCCAAATGACTTTGGGAGAAGACTTTTTATTTAGCTATTTTCAATGGGTCACATGACTTTGTCTACATCAGGCATCTCATATTCTTCAACCTTTCCCTCTTTTCATTTTAGTATAAAATAATTTATTCATTTATTTTACAATAAAAACATCTCATTTCATTCTTAATTTCTTAAGATACATATAAATTTTAAAAAAGGTTTTTTATATTTTTAAATTTGATATAATTTCAAAGACTTGCAGGTATTTATGAAATCTATCAGCTGTTTCATTGTCTGTTGAACAAATTCGGAAAAAATAAAAGAAAAACAAGATACTATTTTTGTAATTATTAATCATAATACAAAACAAAAGTATATACTTTTTCTTTTCGAAATCAATCATGTCCATAAAAAAGGTAATTTGGGCATGGGACATCAAATTTTGAGTCTAGTATCAAATGAAAATAATTCTCCAAGCAGAAAAATTAATCAAATTATCATTCCCATAGAATCCTACGAGATGAAAATATATAACTTTTTTTTTTACATTCACAAAAATTATTTCCCCGTATATTTATCAAAATTCAACTAAATATTTACAAGAAAATTTTCACAAAATATAAACAATTTTAACAGTATCTCTTTTTCTCTCATCCTATATATGTATAAGATCATTGACTTAACCATATACCATACAAAGAACAAACCATTAAATTTCTTTTTTGAGCAACTTAGTATGTTATAGAAGGTAAATTTGTGAAACAAAATAGTCTCTTGTCCATGCATTATTGAAATGTGTATAACTATATAAACACAGTTGAATTGATCAATTTCAAATTAAGCTTATTCTACTATATGATAATTGCTTTTATTATTAATACATCATTAACCCATCAAAACTTTGTTAGAAAGAAGAGTATATAAGTATATATGTAATCATATAACATCTTTGGTTGACCCTTTTCCTTTTTGAGCTAGAAAAGTAGTAGGGGGACTGGGAAGAACTCTTAGTCAGGCTCACTTCATTAGAGGACCATAGTAAGTTGGTAAGGTGGATCATGTCTCAGTATATATAATTCAAGCTTTCATTTATTTCCTTTTACTTTTGGTCTGCCAAAAGAAACAAGGAATATGTTTGCCATGGCTTTATAATTGCCAAGAATATAACTTCCACATCTTCACATTTTTATGACCAAATACACAAAAGAGGGTAAAATAGATTTTCACAGTCCCATTTCCTACAAGGTCCTGTTAATTTTTGTTTTTCATAGGTAAATGAGATTGAGACACATCAAAAGTGTATCTGAATCCCCTGCTATTCATTTAAATTGCATTGTGATGTTGATGTTGCAGCACTACATTATACAAGTCACTGTACTTAAGGGACAAGGCTGGGACTGTGAGGTTGAATATTGAGTTGTGCACCACATAAAAACTTTGCAATAATTAAAACCCTCTTCACATTTGTTAGTTACAGTTGCAATCATGTAAATGACAACCCCAATTGCTTTGAGCCCTACTAACTTCCCACCCTCAAATTCTACTGTGCCCAGAATCTGTCTGCTCTCTCTAGCTGAATCTCTTAGCAAAATTTGTCATTAGGTATAATCAATTTTAGGCATTATTACGGAAGCTTCTATCTTTAGCTGATTAGATTGAGAAAGGTCTTTATCTTAGTTTGTGACAAAAAGGTAACGATGTCAAGTGTTTGAAAGGGGAGAGAATATATGCATTTTTATTTATAAGTTATGTATATGAAGTAGAGTGAAGTTGACAATTGGTGATTTGGTGGTATGATGAAGACTGCATGATTGAACATTGTGGAGTGAATGCTGGGCAAAAGAAGAAAGCATGAGGAGGACTTAAGAGGAGAATATGAATGCATGCAAGGTGTTTGCGATAAAACCTTGTGTATGAGAAAGAAAAGAAGAAATGATATTGGAAGGGTTAAAAATGAAGATTGATTGGTGGGAGTTGGTTGATGAAGGGCAGGTTGGGGGGTCATGTATAAATAATGTGAAAGTTCTTCTCAAAATCCCTTGAGTATAAAAGAGAGTAGATGGAAATCCAGCTCATAGTTCTTCAACACTGATATGACCCCACGTGGAGAGGACTGCCAGTTCACGGACTCGTTTGTTTTGCAGGGTTTTTTTAACATAAAAACCACAGGGTCCTTATAGCTGTCTCCTCGTCCCTAACGCTGGCAACAAGCAAGATAATGACTCCTTCTGCCTCTTTCTTTCTCTATGTGTGTGTATGTGTTTGTTACTCTGTTGTTTGTGGGGGTGCTGTATGTCTTCATAGCTAGTGGTCTTCTTTCACTGTCATAAAAACATTATACATGATCATTTTGGATGAACTAGGGTATCTTAAACACTAGATCCGCACTCAAAACTTAAATCTTTATGTATAATTCAACCTTAACCAATTTCTAACACACCTTCACGTTCATGATTGAATGAAGTGTGCAATATCAGATATTTGCAGATGAGATCAGTAGTTAGTTAATAGTTTCATTCACATAGATTGTGACATAGACTATTTAAAAGATGAAATTCAATTCCACAATATTTTGATGTAAGGTCCAACTAAGACTTTGGAAGTGGGAGGAGAGATGTTTATATAAAATATAAGGTAAAAGAAATTCATAGTTGAATTGAATAAAGTTGTTAATTTGGTGGCAGGAGGTGTGACTTTGAGGGTGGTGGGTTGTGGACAAGATAATGGTCTACCATTAGCTATAAAATAAGAGGAATATTATTAGCTTGGTGTTAACAACTGCTAATGATGATTGATGAAGGAATGAAACGATGGTGATGGATCTACATTATAGCTCTTAACAGTCTTTATTTTGTTTTCATTGTAGCCGGAAAATGGCTTCCAATCCAGCAATAATCACCAACCTTCAACCGAAAATTAAAAAGAACAGATAAATGAATTAATAAAGAACAAAAGTATATCCTTTCTTTCAAACCTAACTGTAACTGTTCCCTTTCATTCTGGTTGATTTGCTGGTAATAGCTTATGATTAGCGGATTTGGGGTCATGTGGGATATAGTTTGGTCCCAACATAAAGAACAAAAGGTGTAAACATGATTGGTCCAGTTAATTACCCGAGCACATGATCTATGATCAAATATAATTAACCAACAAAAGTTAAGTCAAATTGATATTGAAATTATTGTTTTTGCTTTGTACATCAATGTCTATATCTATATCTCATATGCGCATAACTTTTGCTGCAACAAACATTTTGGAAAAAGGAAGCGGACTGAGTAAAAATTTGATCTGCTTCATTCCATGTCTGTAGACCAAAGCTGCCAACGAGAGCACGCACACCCTCTTGCTTATTATATACATCACACAACTTCTTCTTTTCATGTAAAAAGAACCATCTGATCATGATCAGAGGGTCCATATCTTTTGTTGTTGGAAAACTAACATTTTAACGAGTACCCTTTTTTTTTGTTTTTTTCCTCACAATTATTCTTTGTATAATCAATATGATACACAAAGATGTGTTCAAAATTTGGTTAGTGAATACTTCTCCTAATAAACATTCAAACTCGCATTATTGGAACTAATCCTTCCTACCCTTTTGCTTATTAGCAGGGATAAACATTTGTTTTATAAAGAAGAGAATATAAGATCCATGTTTGAAAGCGAAGATAAGCTAGGGTGGTGTGTAATGTATTGGGAAAAAGAATGAGAAATGAGGGGAGAAGGAGAGAAGGACAAGGAAATAAGAGTTGTTTAAGTCAAAATGGAAAATTGATTGGATGGTGGGAGAGTATATTAATGCAGAGACAGAGGGGAAACACTTCAAGTGAGATAGTAACGCAGCTGTCACTTGTGATATACTACAAAGCCCACACCATCTCTTCCTTCTCTCTTTGGCCAGCAAATTAGAGTTTGCAGCTGTCAGATCTCTTTCTCTCTCCTCCACCACCACCCTTTTTCTAACTCCCTTTTCCTTTTCCCTTAAAACAATAAATTATATATATATATATTTATAAAACAACTCACTTTTTTTAATTATTTTTTCCTTTTCGTATATTTTTGTTTTAATTAACTAACTCCTCTGTCACAAACAACCATCAAATAATAACGATACCACACCATCATAAACCATACCCACCACCCCTTTCCCTCAGCTTCTCTTCAAATTCAATGATTCTTGTGTCGTGAAGGGGCGTTGTTGAATGGTGAAGTAGGACAAATACAAGACACGGTCACACAGAGAGAAAGAGAGAGAGAGCAGAAAACCAGAAGAGAAAATGGCAGTGACAAGTCAATAAGTAGAGATCAGAAGAAACAAGACACCCTTTTGAGCTTAACTAGCTTTCATGCATAAACAAGGACACCTTTTTCTTCCCTTGGCACCATGGCTTACCCACATTACCGATCACAGTTCGGAGACACAACGTTCACTAAGGTCTTCGTTGGAGGCCTAGCTTGGGAGACTCCAACCGAAGAAATGCGCAAATATTTTGAGCAGTTTGGTGAGATTCTTGAAGCTGTCATTATCACTGATAAGAACACAGGAAAATCTAAAGGCTACGGATTCGTATGTTTCTTTCTCTCTCTCTCTATATATCTTTCTAACTCTTTACTCTGCCTCAAACTTGATTCTCTTTCACTGCAACATATGTGTTGTTTGATTTGATCCTCATTACACACAAAAACATGTCCCATATAACAGGTAACATTCCGTGATCCAGAATCAGCTAGAAGGGCATGTGCTGATCCAAACCCAGTGATAGATGGAAGAAGAGCAAATTGTAACATTGCTTCTCTCGGAAGACCTAGACCATCACCACCAAGAGGTTAATTATTTTATATGCATTTTCATTCTTCCAATGTTATGAACATCATCATCATTATCAGAATATCACATATTACTATTATACATAGGATAATATACATATATATATATAACATAATGTTTTGTTCCTTGATCAAATTTGTGGTTGTGTTGTGGGGGTGGTAATGCAGGAAGAGGTACATTCCAAGGAGGAGCACCGGGAACAGCTTCATACAGTGGTGTGCCGGGGGCAGGAGCACCGGCACTAGCACCGCCGCCGCCGCCACCACCTCCACCGCTGGTGTACCCGCCATATGGGTTAGTGAGTTAGCTTTGTACATTTACTGTGGGCATTTATTATTACCCATGTCTGTCACTCACAGTCAAAGAAACTGGTCCATTGTATTAATTGAGAACTGCATATAGACGCACACATTGCTGTCTACATATGTCGCTTGACTGCTCCCCCCCAATTACAGTAGGTCTTGGTGACAGCGTGAAAATCCTCACGTATCATATCACCATTAAAAGTACACACAAGGCCAAACTTTCAACAACCATCATGTGCATTTCCTCCCCCTAGTTTGCTTCCTCTTTTTTTTTTTTTTTTTTTTTTTTTTTTTTTTTTTTTAACTACCACCACATTCAAAACCTCAATCAATTCAATTTCATTCCCTCCAATCTCATCACTTGATCAACTACTACACCAACTGTCAAAATAATAATAAGAAATTACATTTATTACGTAAAAAAAAATTATTGAAAGAAGGGATATACTAAAAGTGACCGGTCGGATTATCGCATATCTTGTGTTTCTGATAGAGATTACTCATTGGCAAAACATGTTTTCAAATAAAGACCAATATGACTCATTTTATGTTCTAGTTTAAGCTTTTCTATGTATGTTGAATCTTGAAGGAAGAAAAAAAAACTACATTTTTCGCACTACAACCTGACATAGGGGTAAAATAGAGATGTGGGGGGTTAGGTTTTCGTGTCTTTTAAAGAGGAGTGTTGCGATTCAGAGACAATATTGTTGAGTTATTAATGTCATAAATTAAAGAAGGCCTAAGAAGATAGGGTGCTTGTAGATTTTACCTATCGATGAGAAACATTACTTTGTAACTTATGTAATTGATGATGCATCTATGGTAATAGTAGAAATATGGATGACAACAGGTACAGATCAATGGATATTTAATCCGTGGCAATGCATGTACATTTTTCTTTTTTATGTGTGATATATAGTGGTCCTGCGTCAATAAATTTGTTTTATAATCTTGTACATAATAAAATCCCTCAGCTCTCGGTACTTTTGCATGTCCTGTACCATCAAGTCATTTTCTCACCAGCAATGTTATTGTTGTCTTATGGTGTATTAGTTGGTAAATTAAAAAGTACTCTTAAAAGACCATCAACGGATAAACAAAAACAGAAGGGAAATTACTCTTATGTTAACTTCTTTCATTTTCTGAGGATTGTACGAGTAGGACACACAGTATACAAACTTAAGTTTTTGGATGCAATGTAACCGCAGAAAGCCAGAACAAAGAAATGTTGAAGATGAACAGTGTTACTTTATTTGTTTCTATTTACAACTTTTCTTCTTTGTTCTTTCTCTCAGGTGTTTCAAACCTCTTTTTCTTCAATTGTAAAAAAAAAAAAAAAAAGTAACGTTTTTATGTCGTAGTTAATTAGTTTTATTTGAATGAGATATATTAACATTAGCCGAATCTTTTCTCTTCTATGTCTCTACAGTGTAGGGTATTGAATTTTACTGTCTCTTTCTTAATCGTAAAGCTGAAGATATTATACTGCAAAATAAAATAATAAGATTTTGAGCGGGTGGTTCAACTTTTTGAATCAGCTAGAAACTTCTACCAAATAATAGTTGATAGTTCTTTATACGTTCTATCAGAAATTTCCTTCCTTAAACTCTACTCTGTCAGTTCCAACGAGGCAGCATAGTTTATACTTTTATGTGCATGCAAAATTTCATATCATTGGATGCTACCTTGACCATTCTTTATATATATTGCTTTATTCCTTCCTTTTTCTGCTTGATGGGGGCAACTACATGTTCATAATTCCTGAGCCACAAAAAAGAGTCTCATCACTGAATCAGTCATAACTAATTCAATCTCAAGGACCATGCATATCATATCATACCATACCATGCCATACATACCAAACGCAAAAGCACTAACTCTCATTACACATTGATGAATTTAGGGGTCCCACATGACAACTAATATTAATGGTTTTTTTTCCTCACTGGTTTTGCTGGGAAAACCTAACATGTTAAGTTCAGTGTCAGTCCACAACAATAGGAGTGTTCCATTTTGAGCATTGCTTCTCAAAGAAACAAATGCACCTCTGCATTAACGTATTTCCTTCCATATTTGCTTGGTGATTAAATTGCTTTCAAATCTCTTTGCAGCTACCCTACCTACACCCCTGATTATGGGTACCATCAAGTAAGCATCTTTTCTCCCTCCAATCAATTAAGAACATGTAGTTTATTTTTTAATGATGTCAGGTTGGTTGCAAATAATGGAGAACAGTTGTGTAACATTTTGCTTAGTTAATGATTGTGCACATTTGTGTGAGCACAGGCCACATTGTATAACCCACAAATTCAGCAACCACAATACTACCAACAACTCTATGGACCATCCTCCTCCACCATGGGTTCCCCGTATTACTATGGATATTCTGTGCAAGCACCAAGAACTACCTTTTCCACACCCCAACCACATCGCATACCAGCTGGACCCTCTTATCTATACTACCCTACACCAATGGAACCCTCATTTTCTGCATATCGTCCACCACCTCAGTTGCAACAACTTCCAATAAGGCAACCCCCTCCTTCCCCTAGTGGTACTATTCCTTTTCTCTTCTCTAATAAACTAATTTCATTCAAACTTTATATATACAGAAACTTTTAAATAATGCATTTACTGATATAGAAAAAAAAACTGCATTGTTGATGCATGTATTGTTGATTCTAAATTTGGTTAGGCTTCTTATATTGGACACCCTTAACTTCCATTTTATATGTATATGACTTAAATGTATGCATACACACATGGCCACACAGAGGAGAGGAGAGTGGAGTGAAAGAGAGAGGTGCACAGAGATTTATGAATTATGATGCACTTACTGACACACAATATATATTATGATTTGGCTGTAACATGTGGCCATAGGGGTCCACATGGGCAACCCCAGCCCCATGTGAATGAGCTGTCTCGGTTGTGCCATGAACCGTATAATGTATGGGTCAATGTGGAAGAAAGTCATGACAGAGGGAGAGGGTCATCATGTAAAGTAACAGTGAATGCATGTGGTTTCAATAGGAAAAAAAAAATATTCTAGTGGTTAAATTCTTTAAAGAACCAGTCAAATGATCTTGCTTCCATGCATTGGCCCACACTGCATGTTTGACACATACTACCACTGCTGTAAGTTTTTAATATTAAACAAATCTGTGCAGTAACCGAAACAAGTTAACTTTTTTTCTTTTTACAGATCACCTGCAAACTCTTTTCAATGTGTTTTCTGCATTCTTTAAAAAAATGGATGTGTTTTTTAATCTAATTATAAAATCTGTTTGCTATTACCATATGACAGTTATGTTAAAGTATAATTAATCTGTGTCATGAACTCTGTACTATCTGAGTGTTTTATAGTTTAGATACCAGTTTTGTTTTGAATTTTCTTATTCACTTCTTCCAACAAGCACACACTAATATGTATGTATATATTATAGTATAGAATTGTAATCAGTAGCCAAATATCCATAGAGATTATTAATTGATTAGAATTTGAATGATGAAGACAAGGTGACAATTGTTTATTATGGTTGGTTATTGTGATCAGACTCACAGACTCAGCAACGTACCACGTCCGAGGCAGCAGGTGGAGTAGTTATAACTTCAGAAAGTTCAAATACCCAAGGGAGGAACTGATAAATATATATAGCTGCTAAGTTTCAACTGTATAATCTTCAAATTAAATTTTATCACATTAATTCTTGATCTTTTTCCACATGATCATATCTTCATTTTTTTGGTCCACATGCTGTAGCTTTTAGGAAATAATGGTTCGAATCAGATTAGTTGTGTTCCCCACAGCCATGGCATTCAAAAGTTGGACTAATCTACTTCATGGAGATTGTCTTCATTTCTCTTTTCCTTCTTTTCAAGGAGATCTTCACTTATATCATTTTTCCTAATTAACTCTATTTTCCTTTTAACTTATACTTTCTTCTACTATAAGAGCTTGACATGCATGGAACATAATAGAGAAATTCATCAGCGCCCTTAAATAAGACTTTTTGAATTTTGTTTAAGATCTCACAGTTGGCAAGATGTTTATTTGTGCATAAAATAAATTCTAAGATGATGTATATTTTTTTTTAAATAATAAAAATTGTAATGATTTTATTTGAAATTCAATTTGTGTTGTAGGGTAAGGGTAAATTTGAGACATTTGATGTTACGAGCAATTTTCATTCGTCTGTTTATGATTTTTCTCAATCCTAATATCAAGATGCAAAGATTTTTTTACCATAGGAAGAGGAAATATATGAAAGAAAATCATGGACTTTTTTTACCATGGGACAGCTGGAGTATAAAAAAATCAAAGAAAATCATGGATTTTTTTTTTAAGAAGACAAATATTTAATCATTCTTTGTTAAACTAGTGTTATTTATTGATTTTGTTTTCGAAAATATATTTTTAGCAAATAAAATCACTTATTTTGAACAAGCTCTTCTAATTAAAATTGTATCTTCATAAATCTGGGGACATAGAGAACTAATTTTCTGGATTATAACCTCCAAAATTTTAATGGCCGGAAGAAAGTGTTCATGAATTCAAGCTACTGAGTACAAAAACAATATAATGAAATAATTTATATTATGAAAGAATTTACAAAATATGATGGGCCAAACAGCTACTGACATACAATATTTTTTATAAAGCTGATATGCTTTAAACTTGCAGAGATAGGAGGGAATATTTAGATATTGTGAGATATAAAGACCCAGTGTAAGAAATTTAAAATTCTTACAGAAAATCTTGACTAATTGGTCAACGATGGGATAGAGTAAATGTTTAAAAAAATTAATTTGTATACAAAAACTCACAAAGTTCTAAATCAATAGAGCTAATAATTAACCCTTTATTTTCAAGTTGTCTAACTTCAACTCTTTCTTGATTGTTAACTCGTTATAATTACTTCAATTAGGTCGGTCAATATCTCAGGAATGTCATCTTCTAGTTATTTGTGACTTAAACCACTATTAGAAGTTTTCATGCTTTCATTCTAAATCTATCTGCGGAATTTATTAAAGTCAGCGATACGTATGCTTAAATTTTATGTATATTAAATTGATAAATAATAAACGATGTGATGGTAATAAGATAACTTGAATAGAGTCCAAGTTCTATGAGTTTAATTAATTTAGAATCCTTATTTTGTGTTGAATTTGTTGTGCTGTCTCTTTAGTTTACCTAACATTAAAAAATAAATAAAAAATTCAAATTCACTTGAATAATATTCTTTTATCAGTAAATGTTAATTACTGGTTTTGTTTATAGCGAAAAAAGAACAATCCTTTTTTTTCTTACAACTTTTCCCATCCTTTCCTTTTCTTACCACCTCTCTTATTTTTCTTTTCTCTTTTTCTTCTTTTCAACTTTTTCACCAGGCCAATTTTATTTGAATAAATTTAAAATCAGTAATATATATATATATATATATATATATATATATATATATATATATTTTTTTTTTTTTAACTTTTTTTATTAATTTAAGAGTCTAAAAGAGACATATAATTATGAAAGCAGAATAAATTAAAAAAGAGTATAAAACGTAAGATAACATTTTTTTTCCGTACATTTTTTTACATGTTTTTTCTCTTAAAATTCCTCCTAATTTTTCGACCCTCCATCGTTCTTCCCAAAATCCCTTCCTCTCTCTCAAAATTTTTGACTCCTTACGTTTCGTCCCGTTCCTAAGTTGCACATCTGTTTCATTCGTTTTCTTCCTTTCTTCCTGCTTCACTAGTATAGTTAAAGGAATAAACATAAGTTGTTTTCGACCATAGGCATCAGTTTAGAAACCGAGGCATATCCAGGCGAGGTAAAAGGTCAGTAGGATTCGCCTTGGTTCTCTTTAACTGAAGCAGTATCTAGGATTCGACTTGGTTCTCTTAGAACCAAGGTAGTATCAGTTCTTCCACCTGTCCTAATTGCCTTCACCACCACGAACCTTCCCTTCACAAGCCTTCCATCGGACAGGTTCTGCGCGGGGGTGTCCATCCTGTTGGGAGAGAACGGGATGAGGAGAAAGGGCAGTAGAGGGAAGCACTAGCAGCCGACCACGTAAGGCCTGAAGTGGTGGCCGCGAATGCTAATGACCTTGTCCTAGACGATGTCGCTGGAGGTGAGGCGGTGGTAGAGATTGGAGAGGGTGATGTGGGGCTGTTAGAAGCTGGCAACCCAAAGTCACTACAATCTCTGAGTCCACAGATCTTACAAGCATGGATATGGCTACCTTGTTCGGCAAGTTAAGAGAACATGAGTTAGAACTTAGTAGACTGAAGGACGAAGAGGATATTGAAGAGAAGAAGTCCATTGCTCTTAAAACAACAAGCAAGAAAGCCTCAAAGTCAGAGGAAGAATCAGATGCAGAGATGGACGACAAAGAATTGATGACCATGGTGGTAAGAAAATTTAGTCGACTTGTGAAAAATGATAGTTAACTTACTAACCACGCAAGTCACAGCAAAGCTAGAAAAGCTCATAGGTCAAGCACTGTACAATGCTACGAATGTGGAAAAAAGGGACACATCAAACCAGAGTGTCCAAACCTGAAGCTAAAGCATAAATTCAATAGAAAGTTTCCTCAAGACAAGAGCAGAAAACAAAAAGGAGCTTATATTGCTTGGGAAAACAGTGACTCTGATACTTCAAGTGATGAAGATCATAATCAAGAAGAGGAGTCCAACATCTGCTACATGTTTGGAGCATCATTGGCTGACTATGACAGTGACACAGAGTTTGAACAAGAACCGATTGAAGTCGAGTATGACCTACTACTGGATGCTTTCAAGGAAATTCATGCTGAAGCTATGCAACTCCAGTATAAGGTTAATCGACTTAACTCTGATAGGAAAGATTATGAATATAGAATCAATAATCTTGTCACTGATAATAAAATGTTATAGAAAGAATTAGATGAAGCCTTAAAGTCTGCTAAAGAGATTAAAATTGAAACTGTTACAATAGAAAAAGCATGTGATAAATGTCCTACTCATGAAAAGAAAATAAATTACTTGACTAGTATGCTAGCCAAACTTACTCAGGGTAGAGATAACTTGAATGTTGTATTAAAGTCTACTGGTAGAGTTATTAACATACAAGGCATTGGTTTCAAAGCTAACTCTAATAGGTCCATTACAAGAAAATTTTTTGATTTAAGCAAACCTGTTAAACATGCACTAGTAAAAAATTGGGTTTTTACAGCGCACATTATGCCACGGTTCACCAGAAACCGCAGCATAATGGTGCGCGGTGGCAGTTCTGTAAATAAAACGAAAGAATATGCCGCGGTTCAGAGAAGAATCGCGGCATATCCTCCAGTCAACCATCCCCTTTGACCCACGTTTGAATAAAAAATGAAATAACAGGGGTATATGCCGCAGTTCTTTGGGGAACCGCGGCATATACCCAAGTCAACTTATTACAGGGGCTGACTTAGTCAGAGAATGTCAGAAGTTACAGGGGTATATGTCGCGGTTCCCCAGATAACCGCGGCATATACCCCTGTCATTCCCAAGAAGGCAGCTGGGGAGACAGAAGTATTCAGAACGTTACAGGGGTATATGCCGCAGTTATCTGGGGAACCGCGGCATATACCCCATGTAACTTCTGAAGTAACCCATCAGTCACCCATCAGTCAGGGAATTTCAGAAGTTGCAGGGGTATATGCCGCGGTTCCACAGAGAACCGCGGCATATACCCCTGTAACGTTCTGAATACAATAACTCTCTCCAACTGCCTTCTTGGAAATGACAGGGGCATATGCCGCGGTTCCCCAGCGAACCGCGGCATATCCTCCCACCTGAAAAAAATTTAAAAATAANTTGAAATATTTCGAGGAATATACCGCGGTTCAGCGGGCAACCGCGGTATATAGTGCAAAAATAATTTTCAAAAATGCCATTTAGGTTATTTTTTTAATGACTATAGGCCGCAGTTTGCTGTGAAACCGCGNCATATAACCATAATANACCGCGGTTAAGTACTTAACCGCGGTAGATTCCCCTATCACAGTTAAAAANTAAAATTTTGGAACAGTATCGTCTTCTTCGCGCAGACGCTGCTTCTTCGACTTTCTTCTCCCGCCGCGATCACCCCTCTCAGTTCCCTCGTTTCTTCACCGTTTAAACTCAAAATCGATCATTTCACATTTTTGACGATAAGAAACAGTTTGAGCCGATCAAAATCGTTTGAAACGCTTGTCATTGCTCTCCGCTGCCATTCTCCTATTTCGCACCAAGCTTTTTCGCCGCCCCTGTTCCAGGTATTTATGCCCTTTTGCATTCTTAACATGATTTCTTCATTAGTTTTTGCATAATAACAATTGCTATAGTTATGGTAATGTATGAAATATCTATAGTTTTGGTAATGTATGGTATAGTTTTTGATAAAGTTTTGGTAATGTATGAAATTGCTAT
>NC_028356.1:15771478-15773563 GCF_000741045.1 Vigna radiata var. radiata | reverse complement strand
TTGGACTCGTTGAGTTTGTTGAGGTTATNTGATGCTTTTAATATTTGGTAAGTACTTCCAACCGTGTTTGTGAACTTCGCTGATCTTTTAGAGCATCTTCTAATCCAAGCATGCAATAAAGCAAACAAAAAAAGTAATAAAAAACAGAACAAAGGTAGAATATAAATTATACATATCTAAGTAATCTATTTTCTTGTTTAGGAAGCTGAAAGAAAATCACAACCTAACCGAACAAAGGTAGAATATAAATTATATGATCATTGAATCACAGGAGGAGATAACATTCATGTTACTCACAGAAAGAAATGTTACTCGATACATAATAAACTAGGTATAATTTTATCCTAAAACAATATCATAAACTTCCTAAATATTACTTCTATCAAATGATTGTCATGTATCCAAAAGAGACTTTGACTCATTTGCATCACGAACTTGCTGAAATAATATAAAAAAAATTAATAAAATAAACTCAATTACATGTGCTCACATTTTAAAAATAACATATAAAAAATTAATCAAATAGAATTCAGGAATAAATGCCATAAGCCAGGGCAATGCCAATATGAATGAACTACTTAAGATCCAAAGAAATTTTGGTGTTCCAATTATGACATATTCCACTTACAAACTTTTGAGTCTTATTACAAATTAAAAATTCTATTTTATTTTCAATTACATGTTTTAACACAAGTAAAACTAAACATTTCTTCCGACGTCCTTTAATTATTTATAAAGATAGCTATGTTGAATTTACTTACATGGCATCTTAAGAACAATAATGGAATTTAATTTACTTAAGTAACTCAATATCAGTCACACAACTTAGTGCACATGATGCCACCTACAAATAGACATACACAACATGTNTGCAAATGGGGCAAGACGGAAGATCTNGTCCACATTCACAACATGTATGCAGAAAAATAAAAGAAAAAATGTCAAATAAAATTCATTCTATTTGATGTTTTCTGAACAAATGCAGGGATATCTCCATTTACCTGATGCCCACATTCGAAGGCCATGTCTTCTGCATTGCTGAAACAAATGGGACAAAGCTGCATAATTAATCACAAATGTGGGATTTAAAGATTGAAACAAGCAAACATGAAATATTTAGGAGTGCCTTTGCTAATCAAGAAATGAAACAAGAAACATGTTTGAAAGATAAGCTTCGAACTAATAAATAATAAATTTTTTACTTTAAATAATTTCAAAAAATAAACTTTAAGTCTAATTTGATTTTCAAAATTAATTTATAAGAGGAGATTTATATTATTTATATACTTTTGACATTATTTATATACTTTTTCTGTGCTTTGAGGATATTTAATTGAAGTTATTCTACTTGAAAAGTAGTACCTCATTGTCATAGGTGAAACATGGGGCAAAAGAAGATTTGGCAGTTGGGTGAATACTTGACTGAAACCTTGCAGCAAGAGAAGTATATGTGGGAGGTGGGAGGGCAACCCTTTGAGGAACACTGGCTTGAACCTACAATTAGCTATGGCTAAACAGAGAAGATTAGTTACATGCATTAGTTAGTAAACTGTATGAGCAAAACAGAAAACAAAGCCCGAACAAGGTTAGAAGAGTTAGTGCAAAAGTTAGTAAAAGTAGAAAAAACTGTTAGTTAAAGCTAATTAGTAAAACACGAATCAAAACTAGACTAGACTAATCAAACTACTAATCTAAAACAGTTGATAGAAATCAAAATCAACTATGAAACAACATTCCAAAAAATAAATCAAGTTTTCGAATTCATAAATTAATTCAAATTGATAAATTGAATCAAAATACATATCATATATTAATAAATTAACATAAAGCTGTCCTAAAGCTGAACCTGCAAGGGAAAACTTAACATTCAAATTAGATACTAGAATGTGTTATTATAAAATTTAACAACTTGCTGAATAAAATACTACAAAGATTATGGTGCTGGAAACAAATACCATAAAACAAGATATTTAGAAATGATAAATAGAATTGTCTACATACATATACAACGCTATATACAATCTCAGTAACGATGTGAAAGTGGAAAACATTCTAATTCCTATAAGTTATTTAATATAAAAAAAA
>NC_028356.1:15746444-15769303 GCF_000741045.1 Vigna radiata var. radiata | reverse complement strand
ACTTCAAACACTCCATCATTCATACATTTCCGCTGCACCTTCAACCATTGTTGATCTCTTCCGGTTTGAAGCTTCATTCCACATGGTTTCAGCTGGAATTGGTCTCCATCAAGTGGTATCCAGAGCTTAGGTCGTCCACGCATCAAGAGCTAAGCAATTCTTCCATATTTTCATTCCATTTCTGCTATAGCCGTGCTCTGTTTGTGCTGTTACAGAATTGATCGGTCTGTTTCTGTTTTATTGCTGTTTCTGTTTTGTTTTTTTATTTCCATCTCTGTGTTGCTATTCCAGTCATCTATTTCTTGTTTCCACTGTTTTTTTATGTTCTCCTATCATTTTAAACGGTGAATCTCCATTGTTTGAGTCAATTTCCAGCTTCAATTTTTCATTTCCGTGTTGTCTTGGTCATGTGCAAGTGAATTTGCAGTTTTAATTTCTGTCACTTTGGTATTATTTTCTGCTGGTTTATTTCGGTTTTCTTGGGTTTGGAGTGCTGGATAAGCTGTATATATACCAATAAAGGCAAGGAAGACTTGATCTAGCCTTGGTAATACAAGCTGAAGCACCAAAAAGCAAATCTGGTTTTATTTTCGTTTTGAATTCTGATGCAGAATTTGAATATGGTTTTAATTTTCTAAAACTGTTTCAGCTTGTTTTATTTGATTCTGGTGCCTTGCACAAGTTTGGTTGATGTTGTTGAATGATGCTAAAAGTGTAGCCAACCATTATAAGCAAGGAAGTGCAATTTGCATAGCTTGGTTGTGCCTAAACACTAGCAATTTGTTGTTTCAGTTTTCAATCCAGCTTTTCACCGTGCTATAATCTTTGGTTTGGTCTAATCTGAATTTTGTCATGGTAAGCACCTTAATTCTAGCTTAGTTCAGTGAATTTACACTTCTTTGAGTCAATTTCATAACTGTCCAGCCTTTTGA
Organism: Vigna radiata var. radiata; assembly: GCF_000741045.1. Taxonomy (NCBI): domain Eukaryota; kingdom Viridiplantae; phylum Streptophyta; class Magnoliopsida; order Fabales; family Fabaceae; genus Vigna; species Vigna radiata. Next base: position 15,768,371 of record NC_028356.1, on the reverse strand, counting down.
TTCCATAAAACTGAATTTGGTTGGTGATTTGGTGCAAATTTTCTGCATAAAACGTTACAGCAGTGGTGATTTTCGAAAATCTGTTGTTTCTTTGCTGTTTCATAGCTTGAGCAAGCTTTAATTGATGTTTGAAAGTTGCTAGTACTGTTCATTTGGTCAAAAATGAATCTATATGCATAATAGCCTTTTAAACCATCATTTTTGAGCTAAAAATGGAAGTGAACCTGTGAAATTGAATTGCAACCAGTTTCTAATCTGTTTAAATGTTTGAACATGCTTAAAGTCATCAAACAAAGTTGTTTGGATGCTTACATGAGCTGTTGAAACACTTCCATACGAAATTGAACTCAAAACCACCATTTCAGTTCATTTTTTTTGGTGCAGATTTTCAGTTTCAGCTACTGTTTTGAATATTTTTGGTGCAAATCACTTTTGGATTGTAGTAAGAGCTAGTCCATGGTTATAGAATGAAAATAAATGATCAAAATAAGTAAAAACAAGTGTTAAAAGGCTTGTAGAACCGTGCAATCCAGATTCAAGCAGTTAAAACCCCAAAACACAAAATCTGAATTTCATTGGGGCATTTTAACAAACACTTTTGCAAAATATCAAACAGTTTGGTCTGGATGAGTTTGTGATCTGCCATTTTCGTTTTTATTGCTTTCTTAATCTGTTCTAGTGCCTTTGATAGGTTCCTTTTGAGTGCTTGCTGTTATTCCATCCCTGTTTTCCTTTGAGTTCCTTATTTTTGGCCTCCAACTTGTCAAACACTCTTGAATTTAGCATAAAAATCTGGTGCAGTTTGCTAATTTATTTTGGTGTGTTTAAGTGAATTCTTGAGGTTCTATGGTAACTGTTGTGAAGCATCCAGTAGCAGAAACCTATACCTATGGAGGTAGCATCTTAGGGAGTGGAAATGGGGCTGAAGTGGAAACATAAAGGGAGCTTTTGAGCAGCTATAACTCTGCTGTTCAGCAGCTGCAGACTCCATTACAGCAGCCATTTTCACACCAGAAAATGCTCAACTTCCATACTGTTTTTGAGCAGCACCTTGCAGCAACCAAAGTTTGAAATTTACATGAGTGTTAGGCATCATTTTGACCTTGTTTGAGTCTTAATATCACGAAACCTTTGTAGTTTAATTTCCATTTCAGTTTTTGGTTAAGTGACTTGGGAAAATGCTCTTGAAGCAATTCCAAGATCACATTTGAACATTGTAATAGTGCAATTTCGTTTTNTTAGTGTGGAAGTGTGTCAAGNGGCTCCAAGTGTCACTTGCACTTTCACTTAGGNCCNTCTAGCATTTACATTTTGCACCTTTATTGCTTTCTTTAATTTGCTTGTTGATTTTCTTTGTTTTAAGTCTCCGTGGTATATAGGATTGCATAGCATATAGATAAACCTTCTTTTGGTTTTTAGGATAATTCCATTAGCATTTAACAATTTTTTTTGAAAAGATTTCTATTTAGAAACTAAGGTAAAAGGAAATCTAAGGAAACTCTGGCTAGGAAGAACTTGGTTTCTAAGCTTGTCCACTTGTGACTCACCTCTTCTTCCTGGGAGCTACTTGGAATATTTTTACCTTTAGANTGTCCTAAAGCTGAACCTGCAAGGGAAAACTTAACATTCAAATTAGATACTAGAATGTGTTATTATAAAATTTAACAACTTGCTGAATAAAATACTACAAAGATTATGGTGCTGGAAACAAATACCATAAAACAAGATATTTAGAAATGATAAATAGAATTGTCTACATACATATACAACGCTATATACAATCTCAGTAACGATGTGAAAGTGGAAAACATTCTAATTCCTATAAGTTATTTAATATAAAAAAAAAATCTTATACTACTTATATTTTACCTAAATATTTACATGATTTTCTTTTTCATTCAAATCTCACCTTAATTTTAAGACTGTCATATTAATTTTTTTTCTAACTGTAAGGATCTTATAAATGATAAAAAAAGTTATTTAGAAATGATAAATAGAATTGTCTGCATACATACAACGCTATGTAGAATTCCAGTAACACTGTGAAAGTGGAAAACATCAGAAGCATTATGAAAATGAAAAACAACATTGGAATCAGAAAATTGAGGTGTGAGGAGGGAAAGAAAGGGGTAAACGGAGCTGAGAGTTGCACTCGAACTTCCACCATATATATGCGGTGTACAGAAGATAAAAGCCGCATTCTATCTTGAAACCAAAGAGAAGTACAAAGGGTTGTAGAACGATGTATCTCAGGGTTGTAACACGATTGGAAGCTCCACCGTCTGCTTGTCCACACAACCACCACTGCAGCTCCGTTAGCATCCGTTAGCATGTGGTTTCGCGACTGCGATTCTAAAAGAAAAATAATCATGCCAATCAAAACGAAAAATGATGAAAAGAGGAAATAGAAGAAGGAAGAAAGAAAAATAAGAAATAGAAGTAAGAAAGGAAGAGACAAACCAAACGGAGCTGTAAGGAAGAAAGGGAGATGAATTTTGTGGTGGAATGTGAATACAAGAGGGAAAGTGATTTTAGGGTTCGAAGATATTTTTTAGAGGGAAGAAGAAGGGTTTAGGCAGATAGGATTTGGGATTGGGGGAAAAAAATTTTATAATTAGGGAATTTTTAGAGGGAATAAGGGTTTGGGCAGATGAAATTTTGGAAATGGAGGGAATAAAATTTTAAAACTGGTCAAAATGAAAAAAAGAAAATATATTATTATTTGGAGAGGTTATAAACTTCTCTTAAAAACAATCAAAACCCCCACTNTTATTGTTAATTAGATGATTCAAACAAAAAGTCTTATATTATGTCAATTTGAGGGGGTTTTTTATAACCTCCCCAAAATAACCCCCTCTAAATAAGTGTTTTTTTGTAGTGGCTTTTATTGTAATTATATTGGTCATACTGTTCGAAACTGTTACTACAAAAGAGTTGGAATTCCAAAAGGTTTATATGTGTGGATACCTAAGGAACATCTTACCTCAACTAACAATCAAGGACCTAAGCTCAAATGGGTACCTGCAACCAAAACTTAAATTGTTTTGTAAGATTACAAACAGGTGTAGTGAGAACTCAAGGATGAACTACATTGGTTATACCAACCATGATGGAAACCCATTTAGGGCATTCCACTCAAAGAAGTAGCAACTCAAGCTAAGACTAAGAAAGGGAAGTTAAAGAAGGACTTTCTAAAACTTTCTTGACTTCTTTTCTCTAAAGCCTTAGAAGGATTAACTAAAACATGTTTACTTTGTTTTGTAGGGTCTAAATAGAGCTTGGAGACTATGTGTGAGCCATCCAAGAAGTAGGAGCAAGGGAAGGAGTACCATCCAATAAAAGCAAGCAAAGAAGCAAAGGTAGGAGCTGCTGACAGATTGGCGCNCANCGCCACTTTCTACCGCTCAACGCTGGCGAACAACATTATTCACGTGATCAGCTGACCTGGAAGGAGGCATGGTTTCTGCTGGTGTGAATTGGCGCGTTTCTAGGGAGGAATTATTTGAATTTTAGGAGGGAATTCGTTCAGCAATGAGGCCCCTCTTCTCCTATAAATAANAGGGCTTCCTTCCTTGTAAAATCACTTTTGAGCTTAGTGTTATGCTGCAGAATTTGATTTCCAGCCTCTTTGCTCTTAAGTCTCTCTGAAGTTTCGACTTCTTCTCTCATTCCTCTAGCTTCCTTCCTCTGTAGGAAGGCCTTCTGAGCTGCGAGGCTTCACACATACACCTNTCTTCACCATAAACACTTCAAACACTCCATCATTCATACATTTCCGCTGCACCTTCAACCATTGTTGATCTCTTCCGGTTTGAAGCTTCGTTCCACATGGTTTCAGCTGGAATTGGTCTCCATCAAACCATCTTGAGTATCTACAACTGGTAACAAGTATCACCTTACTGCATCATGTATGAACTGACTGATTGTGTGAAATGTGATTGTTTGTTTGATTGTTGAATGATTTGGTTGAAAATGTTCTTCACAACTTTTAGTCGACTTAATTAAGGACATAGTCGAATGTGTGTACTCTGTTTTTGAAAACTTGTCATACTATTGTCAATTGTGTTTTTAACCAAATCGACTTGAGTCTCTGTTTTTAGTTTTTTTTTTTATTTAAAATTTCAAAATGGGTTAGTTTTGGTTTTGGTCGTTCACACCCTTTTTGGGTTGTCTTAAGTTGTGTTGTGTTCCAGTATCTTTGTTAACCCTAAAATTGAGGAAGAAGTGTTTCCAAGTGTTATATTTTGAAATGGCTTCATCCAGCAGAAATACTGGCGGGAACAAAGGGAAGCAAGTTGCTGCAGCAAGAAACCCTAATGCTTCTGGTTGGATTAGTGATGAAGAATCCAGGAAAAGGTTTCTACACGACCCCTCTAAGGCAATGGCTCATCCATATCATCACAGCCTGAGAAAATTCAAAAGAGAAGGTTTTAATTTTCCTAACTGGTTGGAAGCACAAAAACTATCTAGTTTTGTCCAAATGAAGGGAGTCTGGTATCTCGACTTGGTGGAAGTCTTCTACCATAACCTAAAGTTTGTGGATGGTAATATAATGTCCAGAGTGAAAGGTGTAAACATTTGGATTAATGATTTTATTTGGATGTTATTCGTTGGACTTGAAGCAAAATGGGCATACTCACACTTGTCCAATTTTGAATTCAACATGGATCTGAAGAAGAATGATCTTTACTCAAGTTGGTCGAGACTTCTTGAAGAAGTGCCATTAAAAAGACAATACCTTCATGAAGGACTGAGAAAGGAAGAGAAGGTCATTGCACACATTCTCTCATGGGTCATATTACCTGGAAGATTTGCTCACAACAGATTGACCACATAGGATGTGTATATGATGCATGCTATCATAAACAAGATTCCCACTAACTGGGTAGAAGTATTTAAAAATCATATGAGGCTAGTTGCATTCAAGTGCTCCTATTACTTACCATATGCTATCTTTATTAGTCGGGTTCTCTTAGTACAAGGTGTAAGGGTAATTAGAGAAAAGAAATCTTGTTGTGACAATTCGAACAAGATTAACCAAGATTCATTGATAAGTCTAGGTATGAAGAAAATCTTAATTGGATGGTACTTCAAAGATGAAACTATGTTCTCTCCCAAAGCTAAATTTGAAATATTTACTGCTGAACAATTCAAAGCCTTGCATGACAAAATTGATGATCTACGCGCAACTCGACATCATGAAAAGGACTACAACTCACCAGAAGAATACACTACAAAAATCTTTGATTCAGATTAAGGGTTATTAGATGAATTTGTCTGCATAGATTGTGCTCTTGGACTATAGGTTTTGTCTTTGTTTCTTGTTTTTTTTTTATAATGGCTTAGAATTGCATTTATGTTCTTTTTTGTTCTTGTTCGTGTCAACACATTGTAAAATCTTTGAACAAGAAATGAAACTAGTAGTTCGATTCAAATTCATTTGCTTTAGTTTGATTGATTGAATCTCTTCTGATTGAATGTTGATGACTTGGTCAACTGTGTTAAATGTGTTTTTTTTTACTATATGCTACCAGTTTGACTGATCTGTTATAACTGTCATAATCAAGCCGACTGAATTAGTAGCACATTCGACTGTGAGACTATCTGATTAACAGAAATCTATAAGTAGACTGAACACGAATTTGTTCAGAGACTTTTGAAGATCTAACATTTTCATTTCTGTTTCAGATTGAATTCTCCGTTTAGAGAGCTCTAAGAATTCTCCAAGAAGACGGTGGTGATATTTCTTGAAAGAGATTCAAAGAGAGGCTGACTGCGCACACATTGCTTGATCATATTCTACACAAAGAAGGTGCTTCTGGTTTGATGACATTGAGGCTTGGCATCCCTGAAGACTGCTGCTTTGATTTTGGCTTGACATCCGTGAGGACTACTGTTTTGGACTTGTTGTAATTACAAGGGATAGTTCACTTTGAGGATTGTTCAGAGTAGTTCCATTATTGCCTATATTTTGGTTAAGGGTTCGAGAGGAGATTTATATTTTTGACGTGGAGGTCTTCTTGTTGTAAAAACTGCAACCATTATAGTGCATTTGTTGGCCGAACCAGTATAAAAACCAGTGATTGCTTTTCTATATCGCTGAACTTTTACTTTACAATCCACTTTACATTTAACGCAGTCAACTATGTTTTTCCGCTACATACAAATTTTCATTACTTGCATTTCAAGAAAGTTTGAAAAGTTTCATACTTTGATTTCAAGATTGCGAAAAGATTTGTTTTTGATAAAACACCAATTCACCCCCCCTCTTGGTGTAAAAAAGAAGCCTATCTGTTTTCCAACAATGTTCACACTATTACATTGATTATGTTGCATACTCACTTCTTACATGTTGAAATTCTTGCATTACTGTAATACTAAACTGCTTGGTCTTCAAAAGACTTTGAAAGGGTTTTGCAGGAAACATTGCTTGGAAACTAACATTTGGAATCATATCTGTCTCAGAAGCAATGAAATCGACTCAATTACTAGATCAATCAATTTATCAAATACAAGGTTACAAATTCCATTTATTGAGTTGTTTGAACATTTTTACATTAGTTATCTTCAATATAATCTCATTGCTTGATTATTATTATATTGTGAGATTGTTGATAATTGTATCTTTGTTTGATTGAAATGTGCAAATCATACCACTGGTACAATCTTGACATAAACTGATTACATGCTCTGTTATCTATGTGGTGGTTCCATTGTGCATCTAGTTATGATTTTGTTGTATGTATAATGACAGGGAGAACATTATTTGTTTGCATAGATTTTTCACATGCCTATATTCTAGGGGGAGCTTATCAATCTCATGTGAATATCTATGATAGGAGGAGCAAGACTGCATGTTTAAACTCCTTATTTTTATTGATGCATCTCATTTCTTTATATATCAACATATCCATATCTGAGAGCAATCCTGTTTTGCTAATGAACAAAGGGAAAGAAATATTATGAAAAATTGATTAATCTGCTTATACTGCTTGATATGTGATTAATTGCTTGATACTATTGCATTTAGAGTATATGAGCTCAAATATGTTTGACATATCTATTACTTGATCTGATATACTGTTTATACTCTGAAATGTACAAATTGTGTACAAACATGGTTTCTTATTAATCATGGTTGTGCATCATAAAAAAAGGGAGAGATTGTTGAGATTATTGATAAGGGAAGCACTGGTTTAGCTAACCTTAATCTCACAATGCTTTAATCACTCTGTTTTTTATGATGACAACACATTATTAACAACACATGTTTTGTTATGTGTTACATGTTCTGTTGCTTATCGGTTGATATCTTATTGAACATGTTTGTGTTGATTCTGATATATGAATGCATACTCACTAAACTAATTACTGATACATCATCTGTGATTGCATTACATATGTTTTTGAAGAGAAAACCACATGCACTTTTATGAACTTATATTGTGTGGCATAACTACATGTTTTAAGTCGAATTCATTATGAAGCAAGTCGATTAAAACTCATGACTATGCACAGACTTTCAAAAGTGTTGCTATGTGTGATTTTGCATTGAAAAGTTTTTCAAATTGTGCTGACGAGCCTAAGTCGACTACATGCGCAGTGGATCCGACTTAGTTAGTTGTTTTGTTTGAAATTCTGCTATGATTGTGAACAATAACGATCAGACTTGCAGCAAGAATATAAATCTCCTCTCTAACTCAAAACCAAAATATAGTTGCACAACACAATCAGACTTGCAGCAAGAATCCCCTCTTCTGCAATCTGCAACACCACTTTGAACAATCCTCAAAGTGAACTATCCCCCTTATCAAAACAGGTCCAATTCCAGCAGTTTTCACAGGATGCCAAGCCTCTCAGATAAATTCAAATAGTCTTCACAGGATGCCAAGCCTACACGATCAATAACAGAAGCACCTTCTTGTGCAGATGTTGATCAGCCAATGCACGCGCAATTGAATGTCCTCTTTGAATCTCTTTCAAGAAAGATCACCACCGTCTTCTTCGAGAATTCTTGGAGTAACGAGAAATCTGAAACAGAAATGAAAATGTCAGATCATCAAAAGTCTTGCGAACAAACTAGTGTTCAGTCTATTTATAGATTTTTGTTAAATAGTCATATTCTCAGTCGAATGTGCTACTAATTCAGTTGACTGTATTATACAGTTATAACAGTTTAGTCAACATAGTAGCCTATGGTAAACAAATAACATAACTCTTTCAATACAGTTAACCAAGTCATCAATGCTCAACTTACTTTTAAAAATATAGTCGTTAGAGTGCAAGAGCATAACAGAATTCCAAAACAAACAACAGATACAGTCGAATATGTAAAACACAATGTGGACTATCACAATGTTAAACACTTTGAAATCCTTTTCTTCTCAAAATTGCACATAGCACTGATTCTCAAAATCCGTACAAAGGTTTGAGCATAGTCGAATACATTAGTAATGTAGTCGACTTTACTAGCACTTTGTAGCACAAGAATAAGTTCGTAAAAGTGCTTGCGATTTCTTGCTTTAAAAAATGTTCAGTAAAACATATGAAATGATGCATAGCACACATCACATTAAAGCATATACACATGTTCCAGAAATATATCAATCAATCAACACAAGAACATGTAACATAGTACATACACATACACATGTTCAACATATATTACAGTTTAATCAGCATAAGAACATGTGATGCAGCAACAACATGTACTTGTTATTAAGCAATGTGTTGTCATCATCAAAAACTAGATTGATATAGAAATTGTGTTGTCAACAATCTCAACAACTTTGAGGATTGTTCAAAGTGGGTTAAAGATTGCAGAAGATGGGATATCTTGTTGCAGATCTTTGTTGTGTGTATTGCCTATATTTTTGTTAGAGAGTTAGAGAGGTGTTTTATATTTTTGATGTGTAGGTCTCTATAAAAGACTTGTTGTAGAAACCTTGACCATTACAGTGCATTTGCTTCCGGATTGTGGAAGGACACTAGATATAGACACTGAGGCAGAACCAGTATAAAAACCTGCGTTTGAATTCTCTATCCCTACTCTTTTACATTAAGTCGACTTTACTGTTTTCGTGGTAACTTAGTATTTTCTGCTGCACTTAACATTTTCATTCCATGTGATTCAAGAAACTTTGTAAAGGTTTATACTTTGTGAAAAAGATTTAAAAAAGACTTTGATTTTGAAACCTCACCAATTCACCCTCCCCCTTTTGGTGTTGAAACGAAGCCTAGCTATTTTCCAACAATAAACCTTTTGAAAATTGTGTAATTTAATCTATTTACTTTGTGTAATGTTGTCTTTAAGTTTTGTACAACTAGGTGTTTGACTCGTGATTGTTACAAATAGTTGTGATTATTATATCAAGTAAGCAACCTTACTAATCTCCTGTTTTCATGTTCCTTTTTAATTTTTCCCTTTTACCTTACTCTTTATTATGAAACTCTCTAAGAATCAAGATTGCTACATTTGGAAGAAATTCTTAAAGATTCTTTAAAGTTTGAAGTGTTGTCAAACTGTTGATCATATTTGCACATTGAGGTGTATTTCTGGAGATCAGTTTCCATCTCCTATCACGGTTGATTGTGTTCCCTGTTGTTATGGCCAAGAAGACGACTTGGTGAAGTTCTTTGACTTAGAGTGGGGTATCTCTAAGGGTGATAGAAAATGGGTGATCTTTTTGGGTTACTATAGTTGATTTGGAGTTAGGAAGGAAAATACATTGAGAGGAGTGATCTTTGTATGTTTTTCTTGTAAGAACTCAATCAATATAGTGGAATCCCTTTCAAAAGATAATATTTGCTAAATCCTTTTGAATCTAGAAAAGATATTATCAAATATTTTCAAAATCTGATTAAATCTGTTGAATATTTGNAAGATATTAGATATAAGATAAAAGATTTTATCAACAGAAGATTCAGAATCCAAGCCCAATCAAGCCTATATAAAGAAACCCAAGGAAGGTAGAAATCATAACTCAATCATTCTCAGACTCCTCCACTAGAAGCAAACATCCACCACTCCTCTCACTTTTATTTTATCATGTGTTTCACTCCATTCATGGAGGGATAAGCTTTTAGGGCTATTCCACTATAATTTCATTATGGATTATGAGGTTAAGTTAAATTAATGTATTTATTTCTTTTGGTTATTGATTTGAGTTATTCTTCTTCTATGTCTTTCATCTCTCAATCATATTAAAAGCAATGATTTTTTCATCATAAGGTGTTTGAACACTAGTACAAAAACAACGTATAACGTCGAATATTTTTGGCCTTTAACGTCGAATTCGATAACACGTTATATCAGGAGGTGTTAAATTGACGTCAAATTTAAAAAATTCGACGTTAATTTAACTTCGAATTTTGTCAATATACGATGTTATTTAACGTCGAATTTTGTCAATATTCGATGTTAAATAACGTCGATTTTTGTCAATATACGACATTAATCAATTCTTTTTTATTTTTTAAAATAATTGTGATCCTCTTTTACAGCTCTATGAGACTTGAAAAGCAGAAAAAACAACAATTTTCAGTTTGTGGTATTTTTTAAAGCATGAACTATGAATAATAATATAGCATCAATCAAAGAACAATAACAAACAACAAATAAGTTCAATCAAACATCAAACAATAATAACAAACAAGTTCAACCAAACAACAACAACATCAAACAAGTTCAACAAAAAAATAACAAACAAGTTATCAACAAGTAAGTTCTTCAAAACCAAAATTAAAATGAAAACAAAAACTAACCTCGGTTCATTGGAATAAAGTGTTTCCACCAGTGAGAGAGAAAGCAGAATACGCCTATGAAGGACAAGAACACGAAAATAATTGGTGAAAACAAACGAAAATCATACCTAAAGTAGTTAATTAACATGCATTTGTATCAAATGAAAGAAAGATTACATGTGATGGTCATCAAACTTCGTTCGAAAAAAGTTTGAGCAGAGCAAAGGGTCCTGCGCGCTAAGATAAAGTGAATGAATTTTCATTCTCCCGCTCATTTTTTTTTAATTCACTAACCTTTTAACGTTTAACGCTGGGGCATTCGACGTTTTATATTCTTTTACATCGAATTAGAATTCTAAACAACGTTTAATAATTGCATTTATTTACAAAAATTTCACCGATCATTTTTAACGTTGGCTATTGAGTGGTTCGACATTAAACGCATGACGTTATAACATGTTTTTGCATTAGTGGAATCTACATGCATATTAATCATATGCGCTCAAGGGTTTCTAGGTTTGATTGAGAATATACTTTGATTAAATTTAGGAATTTTCATAAGATTAAACGAGTTTTTGCTATCAATTTAGAATGTACTTTGATTGATGGTAATAATTTCAACTATAATTAATTGAGAACTTAATTTGATTAATTAGCTTTTAATTTTGTTAGAAGATTTAAGAATATATGATGAAGGTTGAAAAACAGTTATTTTCATATGTCAATTTGGACCAAATTACACCCGTTACTACTCGGAATGAGCTTAGAATCAAGCAAAACTCAATAAATGAGTCTGAAGAGAGTCAAAAGNTGTTTTTAGCGATTTTATGCTTGTTTTGCATTGTTTTGAAGCTAATTTGAGAAAAGTAGAGAATGGAGTTGAAGATACAGGTCGTTGACTCAAGAAAAGAGCAGAAAAATGAAGATTTGAAGAGTCGACGCACCGCTCGGCGCCACACTTAAACCGCCGGGCGGTCCAGGACGAGGAGAAGGCTTGGCGATTGATGCTGGACGGACCTGAGGGAAACCACTCCGCGGTGGCGATTGCCGCTGGGCGGTAGGGCGAATTGTCGCAAACCGTCGAGCGGCACACTTAAACTGCTCGGCGGTGGCTCGCTGGACTTGGGCCCGTTTTTTATTCGCTCCTCACCTATATATACCCCTATTGCAAATTCAGAATCATTCTTTTGATAGGGGAGAATGGCCAGACCTAATTTTGCTCTCTGGAGAGGATCTCTTGGATGCTTAGGCTCCTTTTCATCTTTTCTAGGGTTTTCTTTTCCATTCCTCAGGTCTGCCCAGCGTCAATCGCCAAGCCTTCTCCTCGTCCTGGACCGCCCGGCGGCACACTTAAACCGCCGGGCGGTGCGTCGACTCTTCAAATCTTCATTTTTCTGCTCTTTTCTTGAGTCAACGACCTGTATCTTCAACTCCATTCTCTACTTTTATCAAATTAGCTTCAAAACAATGTAAAACAAGCATAAAATCGCTAAAAACAGCTTTTGACTCTCTTCAGACTCATTTATTGAGTTTTGCTTGATTCTAAGCTCATTTCGATTAGTAAAGGGTGTAATTTGGTCCAAATTGACATACGAAAATAACTGTTTTTCAACCTTCATCTATATACATGATGAAACACAATAGGATTTTATTGAGAATGTACTTTGGTTGAATTCATTGTGAATAATCTAGAAAGGTCTTGCATTTGATTGAGAATCTACTTTGATTAATTGTAAGATTGCCCTCAAATTAATTGAGAATGTACTTCAATTAATTTGAAACCTGAACAATAATCAATTGAACAATAATATGTGGATAACTGATGATGAATCTATCTTGGAAAAGAAATGGAATTAGCCTATTTCATTATAATTGTTTTTTTAAGTTTCCTATTTGTTCTTCAACATTCATCAAAAATTAATTTCATTAGCATAGTTTCTCACTTTTATTCTTGAGCATTGCATAACATTCATAAGATTCAAATATTGAAAAGCAATTTTGTATTCGTTGGGAGATGACTCAAGGTTGCTTTAACCTTACCTACTTTCTTGACTACTAACTTTGCAATACTGAAGTTTCCTTGAAAAGTAGTATTAATTTGATAACTTCAATTGCAACATATTGTTAAGTCCCTAGCAAGTGTACCAAATCGTTATCAAGTAATATAAATGGGTAAGTCCAAGTATCGTTTTCCCAAAGGACTCTTAGGCCTTACTTTTCATCTAAACTAATCGTGTAAGACTTGAGAAAAGAATTAGATTGGAGTTTGTATGCAAAGAACAAAGTAAACATGCAAATGCAATGATTCAATTGGTTTTAAGAAACTATGGATGAATGGAGTTGTTGGGGTTTACAATTTCATCTTATCCACCCTCATATATATACTCTTCTTATTTAATTAGCTTATTTATCATATTGTCATGCAAACTTTCTTAGTCTACCCTTAACCCAATTCCTTGGTGAAAAGAGCCTGTTACTAATTACCGGCTTGCTATCCCTAGCCTCCCCTAGCAATTAATGATGCATGATAAACGGAAGCAAAATACAATTGATCGTCCTACCCCTATCCCTAGGCGGTATTAACATAATCAAGGAATTCAACACCAGTTCATGACATTACTGTACGTCCCCGTATGAATAAAGACAAACAATATTTACCGAATGAGTTAAACGATAAACACATTAAGCAAAGGTGAAGAAGCCAACAATCGATAAATCAAGCATATGCAAGCATATAAAATAAATAAGAATTTGGATATATGAGAGTTTCAAAAGATTACATTGTTCCCCAACAACCTAGGGTTTAGTTCACCATAATCATGGCGAAACTAGATGAAATATGATGAAAGAATGGAAGAAACAACCCTAAACTTGGTAGATTGGAGCCTAAGCATCCAAGGAACCTCCTCCAAGGTGTGTGGAATAGCTCTGGATGTTTATCTCTGCCAAAAGAATATGTTTTGATTCGCACTGGGGCTATATATAAGCCCAAAAAGATAATAGAAAGATTACATAATCTAGCTAATAAAACCAGACAACCGCCCAGGCGCCTAAGTTCACCGCTCAGCGGTTTCCCTTTTGCCGCTTTGACCGTTCAGCGGTTAGTTTTGCCGCTGAGCGGTTTCCCTCTAATTGCTCTGAGTGCTCAGCGGTAGATTCTGGCGCTCAGCAATTCACTTGACCTTCTTTTCATCATTTTTCTCCTTCTTTCATGGGTCTAAGTCCACCTTACTTCACTTCCATCTTCAATTCACCTAAAAACCCTGCAAAACAATATAAAACAAACATAATATCTCTAAAACCAACTTTTGACTCTCACAAGACATAACTAAGTGTTTTACTTGATTTAAAGCTCATTCTAAGCCATAAAGGGTGTGTTTTAATATCAAATTTAAGTATGAAAATAACGGTTTTTAGACTGTTATCACAACCCCAAACTTAGAACTTTGCTTGTCCTCAAGCAAAAAATGTTACCAATAAAGGAGTATTGGTAAAACCTGAAGACAAGTTTTGATGATACTGTAAATTGTAATTTTTGTTTGTAATAGGAGAATATTTAAAAGCAACTTGTAGTCTCTTGAATGTAGTAGGAAAATAATTAACATTGTAATTTCTACTGATATAATCGATTATGGACATGCTATAATCGATTATCATATGCTTTTGAACTATAATAATCGATTATCATGAAGCAATAATCGATTATCACAAGTCTCACTTGAATAATCGATTATCACTTACAATAATCGATTATCACTTTTTGAATTCTCTATAACGGACTTGAATAATCGATTGTCACTTACAATAATCGATTATTCATGGCAGTTGTGAGCTGACCTTTGGCATTCTGTGTGTTTGGCTATTTAAGTGAATTTTGAAAGCTTCAGGACTTAACATTTTGAGTAAACTGAGAAAGCCAGAACACTGAGTAGTCAGAGGAACGTTCTTGATAAAGCTTTTTGTTTACTGTGTTCCCTTGCCTGGTCTTGTGGAAGGAGAGGCTTACGTATCGTGTGCCGATAGTCGAAGTGGACTCTCTTCAAGTTGGCAGGGCTCTCTACCTGGTCTTGTGTAAGGAGAAGCACGTGAATCGTGTGTCGATTGCCGGTGCAGGTTCTCTTCAAGTTGGTAGAGTGGTTTCTTTCATTCTATTCCTGTTTATTATCTTGTAATCTGTTAAACCAATTTTTAGTAAAACTGTTAATCACTCTTTGTAGTGATTAACGACTGGACGTAGATTCTATTGAATCGAACCAGTATAAAAATCCTTGTGTGATTTTCTTTTGCCCTACACTCATTTTATTATTAACGCACGTTATCTGCTTGGTAAATTTTCTGAAAGAAAATCGTTTAACTTAAGAAGGCTAAATTTGTTTCAACTGTGACTTGTTACGCTGTACGCTCTCTGTGTTTTAATCCGCTGCGCTAAACTCTTTTAAAAATTAACCCCTCCGATACCAACAAACAAGACAAAACTTGGCTTTCCACTTCTTCATCAAAATAATTCACATTCTTAAAAATTCCTTTTTCTCACAACAAGTTATTATACAATCCATATTTTAGTGGAATCCTATAAAGATGCATGCATGTTTTCAATCCAATTTAGTTCACATAATCAATCTTTTTCCAACAGATGTTTTGTTCATGAATGATCAATCAACTAAGCATAGATGTAAACATGGATTTAACAATTCTCACCAAACAAGTGTTTCACTCAATCTCTCAAGTGTTTAGAAGGTCACTCTACTCTCTACTGTTCACATGTCACATAAAACAATATTGCCATTCATCTAAAACAATCAAAATCTTCACATGCAAATGTCATCACAAGGACTTTTTCCAAGGCTTGTATTATGACTCGGCTATCAAGAAAATCCTTGAGTTAAGAGAGTTTAAATCATTATTCAAAGTTCAAGCATACTCTCTTTTTAACCAATCTTATTCATTCCCAACTTGATCATATGACATACACAGGCAATTCAATCAATTATCAAGATTAAGTCAATATCATTCATGATTCCCTGTGAACAGTGCACACATCAATAAAAACTCTGAAGCTCAATACCTCACACAATCATGCTTTCTCACTTCTCATTCATGAATCCTGCTTAACATCAAAATCACAATCATGAATCACTTACTCATCTGTTCACATCATTAGTGAACCATCAACCTGGATATCAGCATTCACACATTCTCAATCATCATCCACAATCAATCATCAGTATTAAATAACTCATCATGCAATAAAATTGAACCATCATCAGGATGAGTGTACAAGCCAAGCATAGACACAAGAATAAACCTATACTACTAATTCAAAGTACAAAAGAAACAGAAAAAGAAAAACCCCTGTCGATATGTTGGCATCCATCAGTAGATGCCCTCAGCACAAATCCTCATCTGAGTCATCCTCATCCTCATCCTGGGCATCCTCAAAATCTTCAATCTCCTAGTCGTCATCTTGTCCGCCTGAGGTTCCAGCTGCTCTAGACCCACTACCCTGTGCCTGCCCTTGAGGCCAAGCCATCGCACTATGGAACTCGTCCATAGTCCACCTGTGCACTGGTGGCTGATCATAAAGTCCTACAATCATCTCGGTAGTGGCCACCTGCCCTCTGCGAAGGGACTTCATCCTTGCCTCCATCATGGACATATAAATGTCCCTCATCTGGAAAGGCTCAGGCTGTTGTGCCGATGCATCTGCAGGCTCATCCTCCTGCTGTGTTGCTGCTCTCCTAGGACGTCTCCTAGGAACTGCTCCGGCTGGCTCGTCACCTTTACAGTACTGATGATAATAGGAGGCATCAATAGCCCTCCTCGGCCTCTCATAGGGTGGAACTGTAGTGTCCACTCCTGCCTGCTGGCACAAGTATGTAATTAGGGACGGGTGTCCTAGTGGTGTCTTGCTGCTCACAGTGTTGGCGCAGCTCAAAATTTCACTAGAAATAATCTTACCAACGTTCACGTCCATCTGCCTCAGCATACAATAAATGACCAAAATCCGATGCAATGTGATGTCAGAAACATGCGAACATGGCTGGATGTTGGCATGAGTAAATGCCATCCAATACTTGGCTAGCCAAATATGCCTTAAGGATGTTAAATTATTCTCCATTAGGGTTTCTCTGAAAATGCCTCCCAGGGATGCACATCACTCTCTCAATATCTTCATAATCCCTGACCTCTCCTAAGATGGCAGCATACCTACACTGCTCTCCTGACCACTCAGTCCCTAAGAAGGCGTTAATGGTGTCAGGATCATAGCAGATCAAATGTCCTCGCACATAGCTCATGTATCTCCCTACTGATACTCCTCCCCTGGGCAAGCCATTGGCATAATACTCCTTCACAAACTCAATACTGGCTGATGTTGGATATGTAGTCAATCTCTCCCAGCCTCGCCTCTCAATCTCCAGACCAAATTCTGGAGCTAAGTCAGGGATGTATGATAACAGTTGAAAAACAGTTATTTTCATATGTCAATTAAGACCAAATTACACCCTTTAAAACATAGAACGAGCTTAGAATAAAGTAAAACACATAAATTGAGTCTGTTGAGAGTCAAAAGCTGTTTTTAGCGATATTATGCTTGTTTTGCATTGTCTTGAAGCATCTTTGATGAAAATGAAGAATGGGATGGAAGATGAAGGTCTTAAACTCAAGAAGGAAGAATAAAAATCAAGAGAAGAAGAGTTTAGGAACCGCCCAGCGCCAAAATCCACCGCTGGGCGGCCAATTGCGAGGAGAAGCCACTGTCTGACACCCAGGCGACAAGGTTGGGCGGTTTTGCGGTAAAAGGCAAACCGGCAGCATAAGTGTGACGCCAGGCGGTTGTCTGTTGGGCTTTGGCCTGTTTTCTGTGACGCTCCTCAGCTATAAATAGCCCTATTGCGATTTAAGAGTCATTTTTTTGACAGAAGAGGGCGGCCAGACCTAATTTTCACTCCTTGGAGAAGATCTCTTGGATGCTTAGGCTCCGTTTTATCCTATCTAGGGTTTGTTCTTCAATTCTTCCATCATTTTTCATCTAGTTTCACCATGACAATGGTGAANTAAACCCTTTTGTTGTTGGGGGAAACAATGTAATCTTTTGAAACTCTCTTTTATTGAAACTCTCGTTTATTTATATGCTTGTCGTATGCTTTGATTATCAATTCTTGGGTTCTCATTTGCGCCTAAAGCTTTTATCGTTTAACTCATTCGATAATTGTTGTTTGTCTTTATTGATACGGGAACGTATCGTACTGTCATGAACTGGTGAGAAATTCCTTGATTAAGTAATACCACCTAGGGATAGGGGGGTAGGACGATCAATTGTTTTTGCTTATGTTCTTAACGCGTTATTAATTACTAGGGAAGGCTAGGGATAGCAAGCCAGTAATTAGTAATAGGCTCTTTTCGCCGAAGGATTGGGTTAAGGGTAGACCAAGAAAGTTTGCATGACAATTAGATAACAAAGCAAATTAAACAAGAGGATTAGATAAGAGAGAGCGAATAAGATGAAATTGTAAACCCCCAACAACTCCATTGAACCATAGTCTTTTTCTCGTCAATTGAATCAAACGCATTGCATGTTTATTGTGTTCTTGCATTCCAACAATTTAATTTCTCTTTACAAGTCTTACGATTTCAATTTGCACGAACGATAAGGCCTTTCGAGTCTCTTGGGAAGAACGATATTGGGTTTTACCGATTATATTACTTGAAACGATCTGGTACACTTGCCAGAGAGTCAACATTGTACATGGCCTTCCTCTCCATTAGCAAAAGCCTCTCCTACCGTAGCATAATGTTCTTCATGCTTGCTTGAGAGGAACCTAGAAGAATAGAATCTCCTAGGTCTCTCTAGCTCCTTCCTTTTCTTGCCCATTATTTTCACTCTTCTTGAGGTAGACATTCCTGCATTAAATCATCCTTTTGGCGCCGTTGCCAGGGACTCGAGGTTTACTTTTTCAAGTAGTATGGATTGGCTGAAATTTGACTTGTTTGTAATTATTTGTTTTTATTCTATTTTGTTTAATTTTGTTTTATTTTCTGTAAAAGTGCTTTTAGGGTTTGTTTCTTGTGTATGCAGGAAACAATACATATTAGAAGCAGAAAAGACCAACAACCTCTTCTTGAAGGGCTTTCAGATAGGAGAAGGAGGAAGGTTATACGTCCTGCACGTGAAAACTTTCCTTCTCCTGAAGAACTTTTGCACTCTCACTTGAGACCTCTGCACAGGACATTGAGGAGATGGCAGACCAACCTCCTCCAAGACGCACACTAGGGGACACATCAAACACGGTGGGTCCTTTGCATTTTAACAACATAGCTTTGCCAGCAGATAATGCAACAAAGATGGTGATGAACCCTGCACTCGTCCAGCTGGTCTAGAGCAACCGATTTCACGAGTAAATGAGAATCCCTATGATCATTTAACCAGTTTTAGTGAAATCTGCAATACCGTGAAGATAAATGGAGTTTCTGATGATAGGGTCAAACTCAACCTGTTTCCTTTCTCTCTTGGAGGAAATGCTAAATCATGGTTGCATTCATTCCCAGAAGGTACTTTCAGAAATTGGGAGGCGGTGGCAATAAAATTTGTTAACAAATTCTTTCCGTCGACAAAGATTAATTAAAGGAAGATGGAAATCTCTTCATTCAAGCAAGGAATGGAAGAAACTCTTGGTGAGGCGTGGGACAAATTCAAAGGCTTGTTGAGGAAGACCCCTGTCCATGGAATTGACAAGACTTCATATCTACTTGCTTTCCTTGGAGGCCTACACACTCAGTCAAAGATGATGTTAGATGCTTCAGCTAGAGGCAGTATAAACAACAAGACTGAAGATGAGGCTTACGAATTGATTGAGAGCATGACTATGAGTGAAGTAATACATAGTGAAAGAGGCGCACAGAAAGGAGGACTTTTGCATCTCCCTGCTAATGATGTTATGGTTGCTCAGAATCATCTCCTTACCCAAAAACTGGACAAGTTAACAAAGGTCCTTTCTTAATTTCCAATGGGAATAAGGAATATTTCTCAGACTCAACAGCTTTGCAATCTATGTGGTGGTGACCATATTAATGGTCAATGTGCTTATCCTGAAGAAATACAACAGGATGTCAACTACATGGGGAACCAATTCCAGTACAGGCAAGGTAATTTTAACCAAGGCAATTCTAGCCAAGGTTGGAAGAACCACCCCAGTATTGGACAAATCAAAGTAATTCTTCTGGGAAGGTAGGAGGCTTCCGGCAACAACAACCATCACCCTTATGGCAGCAGGTGAGCAGCTTGACAGAGACGGTTAGAGACCTAAGTGACAGATTCGATAAATTCTTGAAGGTCTATGATTCTCAACAAGCCAGTGACTAGGCCAACTTCAGAGCATTGGAGACACAGATTGGGCAACTGTCAAAAGGGTGGAAACCACTGAAAAAAGTCAGTTTAGCACTAACACTGATGTTAACCCCAAAGATGAGTGTAAAGTTGTTATGACAAATAGAAAAAGGAAGACAGCAGAGGAAATAATTGAGATTGGGAGCAGTGAGGAGGAAGATGAGGAGAGAATGTATAATCATGAAGCTAATGAACAGGAGAGCCATGAAGAGAAAAGAGAAGACAAAGAAGAGGGAAAAGAGAAGGAAAAAGAAAGTTACCAAGAGCCATTCAGAGAAGTCTTTAATTAGGTAACCGTTACTCCTGGAGCATTTCCACAAATTCTTGAGTATTACAAGAGGATCAAGTACTATCTTGGAGAGGTAATTGATCTTGATGATGAAGAAGATTAGGACCGGTTGGTTAAGCCTAGAAAGAAGGACCATCCACAGAAATTGAAGGATTCAGGGACTTTGACTCTTCCTTACGTGATCAATGATGTGGACATAGGGAGAGCCATGATCGATTCAGGATCAAGTGTTAATTTGATGCCCTTTAGTGATTTCAAGAAGATCGGAGGGCGAATATTAAAACCAACCAATACTACCCTGACAGTTGCAGATGGACCTATCAAAAAGCTAGTTGATGTGGTGAAAGATGTAATTGTTAAAATTGAGGAGTTGGAATTCTTGATTGATTTTCTAGTTGCGGACATGGCAAATGAAGGAAGAATTCCATTAATCTTGGGAAGACCTTTCATGACGACTTCGAAGATGGTTATACGTGTCCATGATGGAGGAATAAAGTTAAGAGATCATGACCAAGTGCTAATTTATGGCTCTGAAGAAATTAAAATGAGAATAGAAAATCCAAATACAAAAGGGCCAGAAGAGAAGCTGCAAAAGAGGAAAATACCAAAGGTATTGATCGTGTTAACAATTGTAATGTTTTGCAGATACTTGAGGAGAAGAAGGTATGTAAAGAGGAAACAACCCACTTAGAGGACACACCATTCCTGCTAATGAAGGTTGAAAAACAGTTATTTTCATATGTCAATTTGGACCAAATTACACCCTTTACTTCTTGGAATGAGCTCAAAATCAAGCAAAACTCAATAAATGAGTCTGGAGAGAGTCAAAAGTTTTTTTTAGCGATTTTATGCTTCTTATGCATTGTTTTGTAGCTAATTTGAGAAAAGTAAGAATGAAGTTGAAGATACAGGTCTTTGACTCAAGAAAAGAGTAGAAAAATGAAGTTTTGAACAGTCGACGTACCGCCCAACGACACACTTAAACTGCTGGGCGGTCCAGGACGAGGAGAGACATGGAAAATGTCACTGAGGGAAACCGCCGGGCGCCAGCGATTGCTGCCGGGCGGCGGCAGAAGAATTTGGGAAACCGCCGGGTGGTGGCGATTGCCGCCGGGCGGTGGTCGCAGGTTATGGGAAACCACCAGGCGGCAACCTTAAACCACCCGGCGGTGACACGCTGGACTTGGGTCTGTTTTTGACGCGCTCCTCACCTATAAATACCCCTATCATGAATTCAGAGTCATTCTTTTGACAGGGGAGAACGGCCAGACCTAATTTTGCTCTCTGGAGAGGATCTCTTGGATGCTTAGGCTCCTTTTCATCTTTTCTAGGGTTTGCTTTTCCATTCTTCTTTCATTTTTCATCTAGTTTCACCATGTCTATGGTGAACTAAACCTTATTGTTGTTGGGAAAAACAATGTAATCTTTTGATGCTCTCTCTTATTGAAACTATTGAATATTTATATGGTCTCCATATGTTTTGATTGATTATTGTTGGGTTATCATCTGT
>NC_028356.1:15742308-15745944 GCF_000741045.1 Vigna radiata var. radiata | reverse complement strand
CGAGGGATCGGGTTAAGGGGAGGCTAAGAAAGTCGCATAACAATTGAATCAATCTAATATTCAAGGGTGGTATGTAAGAGAGAGCGGAATAGATGAAATTGTTAGTACCGAACAACATTCATTCCTTCATTCTTTTCGTTTGTCAATTGAATCAACTTTATCTTTGCATGTTAATATATTTTTTCTCAACACCAATTTATTAATTTTTATTTTTCAAGTCTTATTATTTTAATCCATGCGAACGAGAAAGCCAAACGAGTCTTTTGGGAAAAACGATACTTGGTCTTACCATTTATATTACTTGTACGATTTGGTACACTTGCCAATTTGTCAACAAGTTTTTGGCGTCGTTGCCGAGGACTCGAGGTTTATTTTTCTAGTAGTGTGAATTGATTGGATTTGACTTGATTGTAATTATTTTTTGTTCTTATTTTTCTTTTATTGTGTTTTGTTTTATTCTCCATAAAAGTGCTTTTAGGGTGTGTTCCTTGTACATGCAGGAGATAATACACACTAGAAGCAGGGAAAACCAACAACCTCTACTTGAAGGTCTATCACACGAGAGGAGGAAGAGACGCCCTTTGTGTGAAAGATCTCTTTCTCCAGAAGTTACTCCACCCGAGACTTTTGAACCAAATCTTGAGGAGATGGCCAATCAACCTCCTCCTAAACGCACTCTAGGGGACGCAGCTAATACAGTTGGTCCCTTGAATTTTAACAGCATTGTAGTGCCAACAGACAATACAACCAGCATGGTGATGAGTCTGGCACTTATCCAGTTAGTTCAGAACAACCAATTTCATGGGTTGTCAAAAGAAAATCCTTACAAGCATTTGACAGTCTTTGGAGAAATTTGCAACATAGTGAAGATAACTGGAGTGACGGACGACAGAATCAAACTTAGCTTGTTTCCTTTCTCACTGGGAGGAAATGCAAAAGACTGGTTGAATTCTTTCCCGGAGGGAACGTTTAGGACATGGGAAGCAGTGGTCCAACAGTTTATTACTAAATTCTTCCCACCACCAAAGATCAATCAGGGGAAGTTAGAAATCTCTTCTTTCAAACAAGGAATGGAAGAAACACTAGGGCAAGCATGGGATAAATTCAAAGGATTGTTGAGAGCTACCCCAGTTCATGGTTTTGACAAAGCTTCATACTTGCTAGCGTTCCTTGGAGGTTTGCGCGCTCAGTCTAAAATGATGATAGATACCTCAGCTGGAGGCAGTATTAATAGAAAGACAGAGGATGAGGCGTACAACTTAATTGAAGAGATGGCTCTCAATGAAGTGTCACAAAGTGAAAGAGGCACGCAAAAAGGAGGACTTCTACATCTTCCCACTGAAGACGCAGCAGCAGCACAAAATCACCTCCTTAGTCAGAAATTGGACAAGTTGCTGAAGGTCGTCTCTGAACTTCCTCGAGGGCTCAGGAATATTTCCCAGGCTCAACAACTATGCAATATGTGCGGTGGTGACCATATTAATGGTCAATGTGCTTTTACAGAGGAAATGCAACAGGACGTGAATTATATGGGGGCCCAATTTCCGTACAAACAGGGAAATTTCAACCAAGGTGGTTCTAACCAAGGTTGGAAAAATCATCCAAGTATTGGGCAAAGCCAGAATGCTTCTTCGGGACAAGGAGGAAATGTCCGGCAGCAACAACCGTTACCTCTGTGGCAGCAAGTAAGTAATTTGACTGAGTCTGTCAGGGCCCTGAGTAATCGATTTGATGACTTCTACAAAAGATATGAGCAGCAAGTGAATAACAATCAGGCCAGCTTTAAATCACTAGAGTCACAGATTGGGCAGCTGACAACAAGGATAGAAATTACAGAGAAAAACCAGTTTAGGGCCAGCACTGAGGTTAATCCTAAGAGGGAATGCAAGATTATGACAAGCCAGAGTGGTTGGGACGCAGACAGTCATGATGGTTGGGAGGAAGACATTGAACCCTTCCATGTTGTGAACAATGAGGGAGAGGAGATGTTAATGGGTGAATTCTTTGAACCCATGAGCAGTGAAGATGAAGGAGAGGAAGATTACAAGGAAAAAGAAGTTGGTGAAGTGACGATATTACCTTTAGAAAATAAGCAGATTCCTCCCCATTTAGAAAGAATCAAAAGTGACAAGGAGGATGAAATGAAGCTTACTGATGAAGAAGAGGATCTTGTTGTTCACCCACAAAAGAGTAATTATCCTCCCAAGGCTAAAGATCCAGGGTGTTTAACACTATTATGTTCCCTGAATGATTGGGATGGGGAAGCTATGATAAATTCTGGATCCAGCATCAACTTAATACCCACAAAACTTTTGAAGGAAATCGGTGGACTTGTGTTGAAACCCTCTGACTTGACTATAACTATGGCAGACGGTTCTAAAAAAAGGCCAGTGGGAATGGTGGAAGATGTTGTTGTGCGAGCAGACTATCTTGAGTTTTTAGCAAATTTCATTGTTATGAATGTTAAAACAGAGGATGAGAATCCTGTGATTTTGGGGCGACCCTTCATGGCAACATCAAAGATGTTTATTGATGTTCATAATGGAAGAATAATGATGAGAGATTTGAATTATCTATTTCTCTATACTGGCCGTGAAGGGGATGAGAGTAAGACAGTGAAAAGAAAAACATTTGAGAAGCCAGAGGTGAATGAAGAACAAGAAGAGAGCATAACAGGTGATGATTATTTTGACAGTTGTTGTGTTTTGCAGGTGCTTGAAAATAAAGGGAGAAGAACCATTCATCCAAAAGCAAAAGAAGATCCACTCCTACCAAGGAGCAAGGTGAGATTTAAGAGAAAGGAATGGATGGTAAAGGAGCTGAAGGAAAAAGGAATGGTGGAGATTCAAAGACCATATTCAAAAGTGACCAAGAAGGTGGACCAAAAAAAAGTGAGCTGGTGGAATGATGAAGATCCCAACGTGAAGAAGAAGAGCTGAACTTGTTGGAAATCAAATTTTGTATTTTTATGAACAATTTTCTTTTTCGGCTTTTGTTTTATTCTTTGTTGGAACTTGTACTTTTTGGAATTTTGTGAACAATTCTTGGGTAGCATCTACTGAGGGATGCTAAATTTTTTGGTATCCACTGAAGGATATCCGGACGGTACACCTACTGATGGGTGATGGAAGGAAGTGCACTTACTGACNAGTGCCAACCAGGTTTGGGTCAGGCTCGCGACGTTAAACAAGCGTTACTAGGAGGCAACCTAGATTTCTTCTTACACTTTTGCATTTTAAATTCCTAGAATAGGGTGAATTTTAATTTTGGTGTGTATTCTTGGCTTCACTACTTGTTCTGAAAATGTTTGACTAACTGATGTGCATGATGGATCTACTTGATGATTATTTGATGTTGAAGAAAATTGAGTTGTAATGCATGATGTTATCCAGGAAATAGATGGGTGATGAATCTATGATTGTGGTCATGATGCTGGGCATGGTGTATGAATGAATTTTGTGTGAGGAAGCATGTGTGTGAGATTTTGAGCTCCAGAGTTTTTATTGTTGCATGTATTGTTCACAGGAAAACATGGATGATATTGCCTTAATCTTGATGATTGATTGAATTGCATGTAAATGTCATATGATCAAGACCATTTTTGAAAACCCTTCTCTAGCCAAATTTTCACCCAAA
>NC_028356.1:15731433-15740453 GCF_000741045.1 Vigna radiata var. radiata | reverse complement strand
AGTATGTAAGAGAGAGCGGAATAGATGAAATTGTTAGTACCCAACAACATTCATTCCTCCATTGTTTTCGTTTGTCAATTGAATCAACTTTATCTTTGCATGTTAATATATTTTTTCTCAACACCAATTTATTAATTTTTACTTTTCAAGTCTTATTATTTTAATTCACGCGAACGAGAAAGCCAAACGAGTTTCTTGGGAAAAACGATACTTGGTCTTACCATTTATATTACTTGTACGATTTGGTACACTTGCCAATTTGTCAACACCTGCGTGGCATGTCAGTGAGATATAAAAACAGGAAGTTGATTGTGAATAGGAAGCTCAAGGAAGAAGGAGTGGTGGAGATCAGAAGGCCATACTCCATAGCAATTCGAAAAGTGGACAGAAGACAGTTGAGGAGGTGGGATGATGAAGATCCCAACGTGAAGAAGAAGAATTGATTTGTTGGAGAACTTATTTTGTATATTAAAACAATTTTTTTATTTCATTTTGTTTGTTGGACTTGTAAATTTTTGAGTTTTTGAACAATTTCTGGGTAGCATCTACTCGGGGATGTTAATTTTTATGAATCCACTAAAGGATACCAGAAAGGTACACCTATTGATGGGTGTTCGAGAGATTTGCACTTACTGACAAGTGTTAAACAGGTTTGGGTCAGGCTCGTGACGTTAAACAAGCGCTACTAGGAGGCACCCTAGATTCTCTCTCTCACTTTTGCATTTTAAATTCTTAGAATAGGTCGAATTTTTACTTTCAGTGTGTATGCTTGGCTTGAATACTTTTCTGAAAATGTTTGACTGAACAATTTGCATGATAAGTCTATTTAATGATAATTTCATGTGGATGATAACTGAGTTGTATTGCATGTTGATATTCATGGAACAGATGTGTGATGATTTATGATTATGGTTATGATGCTAAGTAGGGTGTATGAATGAATGTTGTGTGAGAAAGCATGTGGGTGAGGTATTGAGCTGTTGAGTTTTTATTGTTGTATGTATTGTTCACAGGAAAGCATGAATGATATTGCCTGAATCTTGATGATTGATTGAATTGCATGTGAATGTCATATGATCAAGGCCATTTTTGAAAACCTTTCTCTAGCCAAATTTTCACCCACAGTTCTTAAAAGTTTATACCAAATGAACTAGTAGAAGTCAAATATGATTTGCTTCAAGATGCATTCAAAGAGTTACATGCTGAAGCCATGTGACTACAATACAAGGTAAATTGACTGTGCTCTGAAAGAAAAGACTTTGAAAATAGAATTAAAGATCTTGTTGCAGAAAATGAAAAATTAGAAAAAGAATTGAATGAAGCTTTTTTATCTGCTAGAAATATTGAGATTAAAATTGTTACTGTTGAAAAAGCTTGTGAAAATTGTCCTACACACATTGAAAAGATAAGTTACTTGACTAGCAAGCTAGCTAAGTTTACTCAAGCTAGTGACAATTTAGATGTTGTATTAAATTCATCTAGAAGTATTAAAAATAGACAAGGAATTGGATACAAAGCTTACTCTAACAGAACCAATGCTAGAAAACTTAATGAGTTAAGAAAACCTGCTAGAATTGCATGTTTTTATTGCAAT
This sequence comes from Vigna radiata var. radiata, assembly GCF_000741045.1. Taxonomy (NCBI): domain Eukaryota; kingdom Viridiplantae; phylum Streptophyta; class Magnoliopsida; order Fabales; family Fabaceae; genus Vigna; species Vigna radiata. The sequence goes on along the minus strand of NC_028356.1, from coordinate 15,738,859 downwards.
TGTGTTGGTCATTCTATTAGAAATTGTTATTATCGAAATGTTGTTGTTCCTCAAGGATTATGTGTATGGATACCAAAGGAACATGTAACAAGAACTAACAATCAAGGACCCAAAGTCAAATAGGTACTAGCAACCAAAACTTAATTGTTTTGCAGGATATGCAGCTGATGCAGAATTGTTCTCAAGGATGAATTAACCATGGAACATATCATACACCTTGAGTGTCTATAACTAGTAAATATGTATCTATTTGCTGCATCATGCATATACTGATTAATTGTTGTTGTATGATTGTTTGTGTTGTGTGCTGAATGGTTTGAACGATTGAATTTGATTAAAAATGATTTTTATGAGTCACAGTCGACTCCATCTTTAATTCAATCAACTACGTCATTTGATTATGTGAAAAACTCTGCTTTTGAACTTTGGAATATTAAATGACTAGGAACTGAGTTTAAAATGGTTGAATGGTGCATTATGCGTTTTTCTTCTTAAAAGTGTCTATAGGCTTGTGAAAAATTATTCATTATCTTGGACTGAGAAAGGAAGTTTCGTGAACTATCCTCAAGTCACTCCATACCAAGAAACACTAGAAGAAGTGACTCTGAATCTAGAATGCCTAATCCAACAGGATGGATTAGTGATGAAGCAACTCGGGAAAGATTTCTCGGCACAACTACAAAAAGTGTAATTCCTCCTATGAACATCAACCTAAATTTGTTCGAAAAGGAAGGGTTCATGTTTCCTGAGTGGCTAGAGAGACAAGGGTTGTCATTACTTGTACAACTAAAGGGATGGTGGTACCCTGATCTTGTGAAAGTATTTTACCACAACTTAAGGATGATTGATAATAATATTTGCTCAAGGGTAAAAGGAGTTGATATTGTATTTGATGACCTCTTGTGGAACATGGCCGTAAATCTACCTTCAGAAGGAGGTATGTTACATCTTTCCTCTGCTCAAACCAATGTCTCAATCAACAAGAGGAAGATATATAAGGATTGGTTGAGGTTTCCTGGAAGATATTCCACTGAAAGGTTCTATGCACATGAAGGTCTAAGAAAAGAAGAAAAGTTGTTAGTCGTTATTCTTGCAAGGATCATATTACCAAGAAGAGCAAAAACGGACAGGATGACAAGTGAAGGCATCTACTTTGCTTATGCTATCAAAAATAACATTCCAACCAACTGGTTAGAAGTTGTAAAAGTTCATATGAAGATTGCTGCCTTAAACAGATCACGTTACCTCCCATATGCAGTGTTAGTAAGCAAGGTACTAGAACTTCAAGGTGTACACGTTGAAAATGAGCAAAGGTGTTTATGGGATTCAACAAATACATTTGACCTTGATTCTGCTATATCTCTGGGAATTGTGAAAACAATAAATGGATGGAATTTCATGGGAGAAGAAGCTGAGTATAGTACTGGAAGCAACTCTGCAAATATGATGTGTCATGTGATAAGGCATCAAGATGACAATAATCATGATGAGAGATTCATTGATTCTTACTAACCTCATCCAAGGAAATGAAGGAATTGTCATTGTTTATCGTATAGTATTTTGAGTCATAGGTCTTTTATTTTGTAGAATGGCATATAAAGCCATATCTTTTGTTGTTTCCTTACTTTTGTTTTTATTTCCTTGTTCCTACACCACCAATGTAATATCTTTAATTCAAGGAAATGAAATTAGTAGTTTGAATCAATCCATTTACTTAACTATTTGAATGAAATCTGATGAATTATTTGATTGATTCGACTATGCTCTGACTGAAGTCAATTATGCTTGAACTGTCATGCATCTTTACTTATTGACTTCTATTTTTGAAATGATTTAATTCTTGCTTAACCACTATGCTTGATCTGGAAAAGGTTGCTGAAAGGTTTTGCAAGAAGGACATTGCTTTGAAGATCTACAATTGGAGTTCATCATTTACAAAAGCAATGCATTCGATTGATGATTTAATGCATTCGACTGCATCTGAATGGGTTAACAATTCCCATTCTAGAATTTGATTATATCCTTGATTGCTTAGATCATTAATATTCTGATATTATCTCTGCTCTTTACATGTTTCTATATCTGAATTGAGATAATATTGTGATATTGTTGATATTTGTATAATTGCATATATATGTGTTTTGATGGTTTGACTATGATACAAATCTGTGCTTAAACTGTTGCTTAATCTGTGATATTCTGCATTGTGCACTTAAACTGTTTTTGAAACTCATGCATAATGACAGGGGAAGTATCACTATTTTACATATTGTTTCATCACACATCTATATTTCAGGGGGAGTTTACATTGTTTTTGTGATGAACTTGTGATTTTGAGAGCATCATTGTATTTCATAAACTGCATATCTTTATGATGCATCTCTGTTGTTTTTCAAAATTGCATAAATATCTAAAGCATTCCTTTTTTGTTAATGCCCAAAGGGGGAGAGATATACATCAGTGTATGAGAGCAAGTCTACATTGGGAGAATTTTTGCATCATACTTTATTTGCTTGCTATTTTTGCAGTATATGCAGAGTAACTAAATTGTGTTAATTGTTTCTGATATATGTTTTTACTCTGTCATATGTGGAACTGTACAAACATGGTTGAGTTATTAATCATGGTTGTGCATCATCAAAAAAGGGGGAGATTGTTGAGATTGTTGACAGTGCAAACTCTATATCAAACTAGTTTTTGATGATGACAACACAGTGCTTAATAACAGTACACATGTTCCAATATTACATGTTCTTGTTCTTAAGTGTTTGTTATATCTGCCGAACATGTTTTGTTGATTTACAATGTATGTTCCTATGATTGATTGAGTGTTATATTTGTGGAACATTCTTGTATTGAAATGTGAAATAAAATTTTTTGATTACTGCACATTTCTGAAAGAAAAGATCACAAGCACCTTATGAACTTATATTTGTTGTGACAAAGTCCTAATCCCAATTACTAGTTTACTATTCCTAGTCTCCCTAGCAATTAGTCATAATCAAGAGAATTCCCCTCATGTCTAAATTTCCTCGTATTTGTCCATATTGACAAAATCAATGATCATGACATTGAATGAGTTAAACAATGCAAGCTAAGAGTGCGGAGAAGAAAATTCAAACTATTGATAATAAAAGTATATGAATAAAATAAGAATTTCAATACAAGAGAATTTCAAAAGGATTACATCATTCCCCAACAACAAAGGGTTTTAGTTCACCATGGTCATGGTGAATCTAGATGAAAAGAATGGAAAATATGAAAGAATTAACCCTAAACTTGATAGATTGGAGCTTTCGCATCCAAAATACTCCTCCAAGGTCTGTAGAGAGTGTTCTGCCATCTTTCTGCCAAAAGATACCCCCTCTGGTTCGTCTGGGATCTATTTATAATTTAGAGAAATAATATAATTTTGGCCCAGGCCTATAAGTACACCGCCCAGCGGTGGCCACCCAATGGTAGTTCCGGTAACTCTACCCCTTAGCGCTGCAGCTTGAGCGGTCTCTTTTCATTCCTCTACCGAGTCAACCGCCCAGCGGTGAGCGCCTGGCGGTAACTTTGATTCTAGCTTCACCCCTTGGCGGTGGCCTTTAAGCGCGTGGCAGTGTATATATTAGAGGTCACACCGCCTGGCGGTGGCTTCACCACCCAATGGTAGCTACGGTTCCAAATTACTCTACTCTTCCACCTTACTCTACTCTTCCACCTTCCTTTGCATCCAACAATTCTCTTCCTTCATCAAACCCTGATAATTCCTGTCAAAACAAGGGAAAACCAAGCATAAAACCTAGAAAACCCACTTTGACTCTCTTTCTCTCTAACTCAAGCACTTTACATGATTCCAAGCTAATTCTAAGTCATAAAGGGTATGTTTTGATATAAATTTCAAGTATGAAAATAACAGTTTTTAGACCGTTATCAGTATGGCTTCATTTCCCTTGTAACTGGATCATTCTTATACTTCTCTCAATGGGTTTTTTTATGTTTATGTTGATTTTACCTTGATTTACATAGTTCTAAGTTAAATTTGTTCGGTTTTACCTTGTGGCAAGTTTGTGTTATAGTTTTGTGATAACTATTTAAGAACAGAATCGAAAGAGCAATTATATTGGGTAGTTAATTTTGGTTTAGCATACAGTTTGGTTGGAAGCTAAAATTATATATAGGTTTCTCTGTTCTATTTTTTAGAGAATAATGAGAAGTTATATAGTTTTTTATATCCTCTACATTCTTTTAGAAGTTGTGAGTGAGTGTGAGAAACGAAAGGTGTGAATGCATAAAATTATGTATTACAAGTTTTCAGTCATAGCATGCCTTGTTTTTTTGGGTAGCAATTTCTTGTACCCATTTTCAGGTCAATCTGGAATGAAGACTGTAACTAGATCACAAACTCACATGACATGGTTAGTGAAAGCGTGTTGGTTGGATCAAATGGTCAAGGGATATATCTTTCAGTGCCTACTTGGGAGTCTTAGAAGTGAAAATGAATTGGTGGACACAATATTGAGTCAAGTCAATGGCTTGAACTAATCCCAATGGGTCAAGGCTAAAGGTGGTTAGTTGTAGATCTGAATGTTACCAATTTATGCGGTTAATTAAGTTAAGGTCTAGTGAATACTTATCTCTTTTTTATATTAACATAGTTGAGGATCTTCTGGAATGCTTGATTAGTTTCTCTTCAATTTTTGTGGTTATTGTTTTAACATGCATAAATACTGATGTAATCTTCATATGTGATCATTTCAGGAACTTAAGAACGTAAGGCCTCAACTATATTCTGCTGCAGAATACTGTGAAAAGTCTTATCTCCATAGTGAACAAAAACAAATGTAAGGATTCTTTTTGTGAATGAGTTATTTTATTCAACTGTTCGTGTTAGCCTCCTTACCACATTTCTCTTTAGCCGGTTTTCTATGTGTAGTGATGGACTTTTATTCTAATTGATTCGTTCCAGAAATACAAATTTTATGAATTCATTTCTTTGTATTCTGCTTGGGTGTTTTAATTTTTGTCTAGCACATATGTATCCCATCAAATGTTACATGTATTTTGTTGGATAAAGAGAATGAATGAATTTGGACATGTTTCTTTTCAATTCAATATGATGATTTGTAATTACAAACTTTGAATGGTCTGGAAAGTGGAAAATAAAGAACATTAACTAATTTTTTAATCATTTTATTAGGTTTCTAAACCTGACCGTTTGAAAAGTATTCCCATTTATATGTTTGCGGATGTGCATGCAGAAACTTCATTATAACGCATGGTCATGTTTCAACCATGAAATTGGGAAGAATGAATGTTATAATTATCCTGGAAAAGGATTCTTTATTTTATGTCCTTAAAATAATTTTCTGAGTTGTTCATTTAACTGTTTCTAGGATTTTCAATGGGGAGAGTTCTTTTCATATTAAGCTCGATCCATATTTTCTCTCTGATACAAATGAATGTTACCCTTAACCCGATCCCTCGGCGAGAAGAGCCTATTACTAATTACCGACTTGCTATCCCTAGCCTCCCCTAGCAATTAGTAATGCATTAAGAACAGAAGCAAAAACAATTGATTGTCCTACCCCCTATCCCTAGGTTGGTATTGCCTAATCAAGGAATTTCTCACCAGTTCATCACATTACTGTACGTTCCCGTATCAATAAAGACAAACAACAGTTATCGAATGAGTCAAACGATAAAAGTATTAAGCGCAGATGAGAACCCAACAATTGACAATCAAAGCATATGAAGAATCATATAAATAAACAAGAGTTTCAATAAAAGAGAGTTTCAAAAGATTACATTGTTTCCCCCAACAACAAAAGGGTTTAGTTCACTATTGTCATGGTGAACTTAGATGAAAATAATGGAAGAATGGAAAAGCAAACCCTAGATAAGATGAAAAGCAGCCTAAGCATCCAAGAGATCCTGTCTAAAGAGTGAAAATTAGGTTTGGCCGCCCTTCTCTGTCAAAAGAATGAGAATGAAATCGTAACAGGGCTATTTATAGCTGAGGAGCGTCACAGAAAACAGGCTCAGGCCCAGTGGACAACTGCCCGGCAGCACATTTATGCTGCCTGGCGGTTTGCCCCTAATCGCGCCACCGCCCAGCGGCAGGGGGCCACCACCCAGCGGTTTGCCTTTAACCGCAAATCTGCCCAACGCTCACGCCAGGTGCCTTCTCCTCGCCTTGGACCGCCCAACGGTGAATTTTGAACCACCCAGGGGCAAAATTGCACCGCTGGGCGGTCTAAAGCGAGGAGGAGGCACCTGGCGTGGACGCTGGGCGGATTTGCGATTAGAGGCAAACCGCCGGGCAGTGGCCCCCTACCACAGGGCAGTGGCGCGATTAGGGGCAAACCGCCGGCCGGCATAAGTGTGCCGTCGGGCGGTTGTCCGCTGGGCCTGTGCCTGTTTTCTGTGACGCTCCTCATTTAAAAATAGCCCTGTTACGATTTCATTCTCATTCTTTTGACAGAAGAGGGCGGCCAGACCTAATTTTCAGTCTCTGGAGAAGATCTCTTGGATGATTAGGCTCCTTTTCATCTTATCTAGGGTTTGCTTTTCCATTCTTCCATTATTTTCATCTAGGTTCACCATGACAATGGTGAACTAAATCCTTTTGTTGTTGGAGGAAACAATGTAATATTTTGAAACTCTCTTTTATTGAAACTCTTATTTATTTATATGATTCTTCATATGCTTTGGTTCTCAATTGTTGGGTTCTCATCTGCACTTAAAGCTTTTATCGTTTAACTCATTCGATAACTGTTGTTTGTCTCTATTGATACGGGAACGTACAGTACTGTCATGAACTGGTAAGAAATTCCTTGATTAAGCAATACCAATCTAGGGATAGGGGGTAGGACGATCAATTGTTTTTGCTTCTGTTCTTAATGCATTATTAATTGCTAGGAAAGGCTAGGGATAACAAACCGGTATTTAGTAATAGGCTCTTTTCGCCGAGGGATCGGGTTAAGGGTAGGCCAAGANAGTTTGCATAACAATTAGATAATCAAGCACATTAAACAAGAGGAGTAGATAAGAAGGAGTGAATTAAATGAAATTGTAAACCCCCAACAACTCCATTCATCCATAGTCTTTTTCGTCAATTGAATCAAATACATTGCATGTTTATTTTCTGTCTTTGCATTCACAACAATTAATCTTTTTCTACAAGTCTTACGATTTTAATTCACTCGAACGATAAGACCTTTCGAGTCTCTTGGGAAGAACGATAACGGGCTTTACCGATGATATTACTTGCACGATCTGGTACACTTGCCAGTGAGTCAACAGTTGCCAAGCCTTCAGTTAAATGCAACAGTCTTCACAGGATATCAAGCCTTCAAGATCAAACCAGAAGCACCTTCTTTGTGCAGATGTTGATCAAACAGTAAGCGCAAATGACTCCTTAATCTGAATCTCTCTCAAG
>NC_028356.1:15696979-15730838 GCF_000741045.1 Vigna radiata var. radiata | reverse complement strand
CATGTTCCAAACATATAACACATAGTCAATCATAGGAACATCCATGCAAAATAACAAAACATGTTCAATAAAGATATTGTTCAAAACAGTATAGCATATCAACTGAACATGTATCACTGGAATATATGTATTGTTATTAAGCAGTGTGTTGTCATCATCAAAAACCAGTTTGATATAGAGTTTGATGATGCACAACCATGATTAATAACTCAACCATGTTTGCACAGTTCCACAAATAACAGAGTAATAACAGATTTCAAAATCAGTTCAGATCGTTCATTTACTCTGCAAATAAACACAAATATCATCAAGCAGATAAAGTATGATATAACAAATCTCCCCATATAGACTTGCAAACATACACTCATTAAAACTCTCCCGCTTTGTGCATTAATAAAAAAAGGAATGCTCTACATTTATGCATATTTTAAATCAAAGAAGCATCAAACAAATATGCAGTTTCAAAATAGTAATGACGCTCTCTCAATCACAATTTCATCACAATAATATATGTGAACTCTCCCTGAAATGTAGGTGTATGTGATGAAACATTGTGTAAAGAAGTGATACTCCCCTGTCATGATGCATGAGTTTCAAAAACAGTTTTATGCACAATGCAGAATATCACAAATTTATCTCCAGTTTAAGCATACATTTGTATCATTTATACACAATTCAAGCACATACATATATTCAATGACACAAATATCAACAATCTCACAATATTATCTCAATTAAGATATGAAATCAGATAAAGAACAAAGATAATATCAGATTATAAATCATTTAAGCAGTCAGTAAGGATATAAACAAATTCCAGTCTTGGAATTTTTAACCCAGTTTAGACGCAGTTGAATGCATTAAATCATCAGTCGAATGCATTGCTTTCCCAAATGTTGAATTCCAATTTATTTGTCCAAAGCAATGTCCTTCATGCAAAACCTTTCAACAACCTTTTCCAGATCAAGTATAGTGGTTATGCAAGAATAGTATTTCATCATATCTGAAGTCAATGTAAAAGAATGCATGACAGTTTTAGCATAGTTGACTTCATTTATAACAGTCGAATTAATCAACCAGTAAAGCAGTTATTCAAACAGATTAGCGAACAATTGAATTAATTCAAACAACAAAATTTCATTTCCTTGAATAAGAGATATTAAAATAGGTGGTAGCAATCAAGGAAAGACTAAACAAAGCACACTAGGACACACAAAAGGTGGCGTTATATGTCATTTTACAAAATGTACAAAATGAAATGAACTAGCCTTAGGACTTAACACACTTCTTAGATAAATAGAGCACTATTTTGATTCTGATAAATCTTCTATCGTAATGTCTTCACTAATATCATATACATCCCTTTTCTCAGATTCTCCAGATGATGATGAGATGTTAATGTAGTGTTTGAATAAAAGATCCATCTTTTCATGTAGAGTCATAAGAGATTTGTTGAACTTGTTTAACTTTTTAGATGTCCTCTTGAATCTGTCATTTACTCGGATTTCAAATTCTGAACTGGATGATCCGAGCTCTTCATCATTGTCCTTATTTATAGAGGGCATATTTTTCTTCAGAGGAACATTTTCATCTTGAAATACCCAACCTTGAGAAGTTTTCTTCAATCCTATACACGTTAGAGTAGCTTTACCAATCATGTTACCTTTGCTACATGTTTGCTTCTTTTCATCAGTAAAGTCAACACCGTAATGTTCTAGGACTTTGCTTATGAATACTCCATATGGGAGTTTATGTCCTCCATTAGTTCCTACCTCTAGGATATGTTCTTTGAAGACTGCAACCCAATTCGTTTGTATTCTGTATTCAATTGCGTATAGCAAACAAACATCTACAGGAGTACGCTTAGTGATGTTGTATCTTCCGGGCAATAAGATATGTCCAATGATAAATGCCACAACTTTTTCTTCAATATCAAGCCACTTGAATAAGAACCCTTTTTCCTTTATATACCTTCCTCGGTATCTCATGAAACTCTTGAACATTTCTGTTTTTCGTATTGTTTTGTATCTTGGGCAGTCAAACTTATGAGATAGTTCACCTTCATTTTTCAATCCTGTAAATTTCCACCAGATGTCATCATCAATAGTGATGTCTACGACTTTTACCCGAGAATGAATGTTTCCATTTACTTCTTTGACAGTTCTGCATCAGCTGCATAACATGTAAAACAATTAAGTTTTGGTTGCTGGTACCCACTTAATTTTGGGTCCTTGATTGTCAGTTCTTGTCACATGTTCCTTTGGTATCCATACACATAATCCTTGAGGAACAGCAACATGCCTATAGTAACAATTTCTAACAGTGTGACCAACACATCTGTAGTAAAAACATGCATTTCTAGCAGGTTTCCTTAAATCATTAAGCTTTCTAGCACTGGTTCTATTAGAGTAACCTTTAAATCCAATTCCCTGCCTATTATTATTTCTGCTAGAGGAATTTAATACAGCACCTAGATTGTCACTAGCTTGAGAAAACTTAGCTAGCTTGCTAGTTAAGTAATTAATCTTCTCAACATGCATAGGACAATTTTTCACACTCTTTTTCCACAGTAACAGTTTTAATTTCAACATTCTTAGCATATGATAAGGCTATTTCCCATTCCTTTTCTAATCTTTCATTTTCAGTAAAAAGGTTATTAATTCTATACTCATAATCTCTTTTCTCAGAGTTCAGTCGATTAACCTTGTATTCCAGTCGCATTGCTTTAGCATGTAGTTCCCTGAATGTTTCAATCAGCTGCTGATATTTCTCTTCTATAGGCAGCTTCTCAAATTCTTCATCGCTATCATAGTCAATTTTTGCAGTTCCAGCCATGTGACATATATTGGATCTTTCCTCTTGATCAGCTTCCTCATCACTTGAGCTTTCAGATTCAGAATTCTCCCAAGCAATGTAGGCTCCTTTCTTCTTCATGTTTCTGCTTTGAGGAAATCTTTTCTTCCCTTTCTGCTTCGGCTGTAACTCAAGGCATTCAGGCTTGATGTGGCCTTCTTTTCCATATTCATAGCACTGGATAGTGTTTGTGCTAAAGCTTTTCTTCTTGCTTTGACCTGCATGGTTAGACAGTTGACTATCATTTTGCATAAGTCGACTAAATTTTCTTACCATCAAGGTCATCAATTCTTTGTCGTCCATCTCTGTTTCTGTGATGTTCTTGCTTGAAGCTTTCAGAGCAATGGACTTCTTTTCTTCAATCTCCTCTTCATCCTTCAGTCTACCAAGTTCTAACTCATGTTCACCTAGCTTGCCAAATAAGGTAGCCATATTCATAGTTGTAAGATCTTTGGATTCAAAGATTGCAGTGACTTTTGGTTACCAGTTCCTGTTCAGACTTTTCAAAATCTTGATGTTGATCTCTTCTTTATCAAAGGCTTTGCCAAGAGCCATCAGGTAGTTTACAATATGAGTGAATCGTTTCTGGACATCATAGATGTTCTCACCAGCTTTCATCCTGAACAACTCATATTCTTGAATCAATGAATTCTTCCTCTCTCTCTTGACTTCATTTGTACCTTCATGTGTTACCTCTAGAACATCCAACGTCTCCTTAGCAGACTTGCACTGGGATATCCTGAAAAATTCATCAATAGTTAGCGCTGAGGCATTAATATTCCTAGCTTTAACATCATACTGAGCTTTCCTATTCTCATCTACAGTCCACTCAGTAAAAGGTTTCAAAACAGTTTTACTATCAACAGTTTTTGTAGGTACAAATGGACCATTTAGAGTTGTATCCAAGATTCCTCTATCTTGCAATTCAAGGAAGATTTGCATGCAAATTTTCCAAAAAGGATAATTTTCACCAGCAAACAAAGGTGGTCTGTTTGTTGAAGCACCTTTACCAAAAGTTTGAAAATTTGAAGTCATCCCCAGGTTTTAGAGTCGAATAGAATTAAGACAGAGTCAACTAAATTTTCAAATATCTTATGAAAACCAGCTCTGGTGCCAATTGTTAGGAAACAGGTTGGCTTCGTTTTACACCAAGAGGGGGGGGTGAATTGGTGTTAGTTCAAATTTAAAATCTTTTCGCAATCTTGGTATGAAAATTCAAAGCTTTTGATCTTTCCTTGAAATGCAACTTATTGAAAAATGTAATGCAGCAGAAAAACGTAGTTGACTGCTAAACAGGTATAGTGGACTGAATTTAAAGAGTGTAGGGATAGAGAAAATCAAACACTGATTTTTATACTGGTTCGGCCAACAATGCCTACATCCAGTGTCCTTCCAACCTTGGAAGCAAATGCACTATAATGGTTGCGGTTTTTACAACAAGGAATTTATAGAAGCACCACGCAAAAATATAAATCTCCTCTCTAACCCAAAACCAAATATAGCTCCACAGAAAAACCAGAATTGTAGCAAGAATCCCCTCTCCTATAATCTACACCCACGTTGAACAATCCTCAACTGTCACCAGCACTCTTCACAGGATGTCAAGCCTATCACACCATGCTTCACAGGTTGCCAAGCCTATCACAACACACTTCACAGGTTGTCAAGCCTTCAGTCAAATGCAACAATCTTCACAAGATGTCAAGCCTTCAAGATCAAACCAGAAGCACCTTCTTTGTGCAGATGTTGATCAAACAGTAAGCGCAAATGACTCCTTAATCTGAATCTCTCTCAAGAAAGATCACCACCGTCTTCTTGGAGAATTCTTGGAGCTTCTGAAACTTAGAGCTTTCTCTGAAACAGGACAATGAAAATGTTAAATCACAAAAGTCTTCGAACAAATCGTGTTCTGTTTCTATTTATAGTTTTCCTNTNAGTCTCAGTCNAATAGCNTACTAATACAGTCGACTGTATTAAATCAGTTATAACAGACACTCAACACACAGGCTCCTNAGTCAANAAAATCAATGCACATTTATGACAGTTGACCCAGTTAGTTAATCCTAACTAACTTTTGAAAATATAGTCGTTGGAGCAAGTAGGCAAAACAGAATTCCAAATATAACAGTAATACAGTCGAATAAGTGATTCACACTGTCGACTGACACATGAAAAAACACTTTGAAATTCTTTTCATCTCAAAATTTCATCAAGTACACATGCACAAAATCTGTACAAAGATTTTAGCTTAGGCGACTCCATTACCAGTGTAGTTGACTGAACTGGACCTTTGTCACAACAAATATATGTTCATAAAAGTACTTGTGAGCTTTTCTTCAGAAATGTGTAAAAGTAATCAAAATCATTTTAACACACATTTCAATACAAGCATGTTCCAAACATATAACACATAGTCAATCATAGAAACATCCATGCAAAATAACAAAACATGTTCAATAAAGATATTGTTCAAAACAGTATAGCATATCAAATGAACATGTATCACTAGAACATATGTATTGTTATTAAGCAGTGTGTTGTCATCATCAAAAACCAGTTTGATATAAAGTTTGTGTTGTCAACAATCTCAACACATAGATCACCTCCTCTTCTTGGTCTTTAATCATAATCAACCTGTCATCTGCATTGATGATTACTTTAGCCGCCTTCATGAAAGGCCTTCCAAAAATGATTGGGATCTTGTAATCCTCCTTCATCTCCATGACCACAAAGTCAACTAGGAATTTAAGTTGTCCTATGTGCATCACAACATCCTCCACCACACCGTAAGGTTTCTTTGGTGATCCATCCGCCATTATCAAGGATATCTTTGTTGGCTTCAATCTAAGACCACCAATCCTTTTCAACATAGATAAGGGCATCATATTAATGCTCGACCCTAAATCAAGTAAGGCTTTTCCTATCTTCACACCTTCAATTATGGAAGGAACTATGAAACCCCTTGGATCTTTCACTTTAGGAGGATGTGCTTTCTCAAACAAGTCACTGCAACTTCCCTGTTCATCATTAGTTTCCTCATCAAAATCTATCTTTTCACCGAGGTAATGCTATATACGCCTAACATAGATAGGAATTTGCTGAAGTGCTTCAGTCAACGGTATAGTAATCTCCAATTGATTGAAGATTTCTCTAAAGTGTTTACATATTCTCTCTACTCTCTCACGCCCCTTTGGGTAAGGAAGAATTCTCTCATCTTTTTCACTTTTCTCCTCTTTTTCAGTTTTTTTTCTCTCCCCTCTTCTCTTCTTCTTTTTCTAACTCCCCCTCACATATTTTCTCTTCTTCTCTTACTAACTCAACACTCTCTTTTTTCTCCTCTGCTCTCTCCTCAACACTTACTACAGCCTTACAATCTTCTTTAGGGTTAACTTCAATATTAGCCCCAAATTGATTATTTTCTTTATCTTCCAGCCTTTTAGCTAACTGACTGATCTGCATCTCTAAATTTTTGAAGTTAGCTTTATTGCTCTTCATGTTGGATTCATGTGCCTTCATAAACTGTTGAAATTCTTCTTCCAGCCTGTTATTCCTGTCATTCAAAGCAGATACTTGTTCCCATAGTGGTGATGGCTGCTACTGTGGTCTATTAAACTGACCTCTTGCTTCTCCAGATTGTCTAGTCTGACCTTGACCCACGCTTGGGTAAGGTTTCCACCCTTGGTTGTAATTACCTTGACGGAATTAGAATTGATTGCCCATGTACTTGACTTCTTCTTGGGCCTCCTCTGGATAAGCACATTAACCATTGATATGATCACCACCACAATGATCATAGATTTGTTGTTGCACCTGTGAAACATTCTTCAGCTCCTTAGGCAACTGTGCAAGAGTCTTTGTCAAATTCTCCAATTATTGAGTTATCAACTTGTTCTGTGCAAGCAATGCATCTTGAGTTGGCAATTGAAGAACCCCTTTTAGTTGAAGCAAGATGCCTCTTTCACTATGCATCTCATTATCATTAGCAGTCATGTTCTCTATCAAATCATAGGCTTCATCTGCAGTCTTGTGCTTAATGTTACCTCCAGTTGAGGTGTCTAGCATAAGCTTTGTTTGGGTACTAAGACCTCCAAGGAATGACAAGACTACTAATGTATCATCAAAACCGTGCATAGGTGTCTTTCTCAGCAGGCTTTTATATATTTCCCACGCCTGACCAAGGGTTTCTTCCATGCCTTTCCTGAAAGCAGAAATTTCTTGTTTACCTTTTCTGATTTTAGACTATGAGAAATATTTGTTCATAATAACTATTACATGACAGGTATTGAATACTTTGTAAAAGTCAAGCTGCATACCGAATACAAAGGAGTGCACCCCAAAGAAGTAAGTCCAAATTATTTACATGTCAGACATTGACAGTTGAACACCGAGTACCGTGTCCCTCCAATCGCACATTAGTTACCATTTGTTGATAGATGCGCTCATTACTGGAGCTAGTATCGCATACCAAAACCTATTCCTACTTGCTAAAGACATCAACACACTACATATACCTTAGACCAATCCTCGTAGTTAAAATGACCATTGGACCAATGAGCAAATGAATCCATAATCGAAGCCTATCCAAATAAGGACCCATGATTAGTAAAATATTTCTATAAATATTATTTAATCGAACTTTAATGTCACTTTTTACATTAATTATATTTTCACTAAAATAATTATGGACTAAAACAGTTATTTAAACATTAAATAATCTTTTACAAACATATCACTTATTCTAAATAGAACAAGTATTGAGAAGAAGAAAAAATTAAAAACAAGTAATAAATTCTCATAATAATAATAACAAAAAGCTCTTTAATTCTCAATTTATGTGTATTGAAGGTGTCTTCAATATATAGTATATAGTGTTCGTGGACGCATCCATGTTTTCTTATATATATATATATATCTCGCTCCCCATTTCTCATAATTTAATTTTTTTGAGAAACAAAATCTTTAACCTTTTAAGTTCACTGTCACAATGCAAGGAGGTGTAGCAAAATCTTTCGGAATCTTTTAAATTGAAATCATAAAAGAGAATATTATATTTGGTAAGTAGTTAAGCTAGGACATGGAGCAAGAGACGCAAGTTTTAGACAGAGGGAATACTGTCCCCACAAATTTTGAAGATTATAGAGTACTACTATATGTAGTTTGTACTATAATATTGCTAATTTTGTTGATTTACTATGCTGCATTATTAAGTCATTAAATTATTGTCCTTCAGAAACTCGAATGCAAAACAAACTTTGAGAACTTATAATTCTGAGATATTATTCAAGAGTAGTTGTAATCATAAATATATAGCAGTGTCAAAAGTATTATATTTTGTGTGAATCCTTTCTAATACCCAAATTGTTAAATATGAATTACAAAATACAAATGCAGAGTTAATAAGAAATACTATTGTGTAGCATTAACCTGATTAGTGAGAATTTTACAGTTGTATAACAAAATAAATCTCCTTAAAAAGTTTGGTTAGTTTTAATTAAGTATCTTTTGGATTGTGGTGCGTGTCTGACAGAGCAAAATGGGTTTCCCTATATTTGAAACCCACTGCTTGCAGTTCTTTCTACGTTTAGGGAGCATGGGCCACAGAATTTAAGATATATCCTAATCAAGCTTAAATTAGACAAAGTGGACTTGCAGGAGAAAATAATAACACTCCACAACAAAGGGTATTTTCATATTCAACTGTAATATTCTCTGGCCACCTATCACACAGTTTCTTTCACTCTTCTTCTTTTCCAAGTTTCACTACATGCCAATCTATTTAATGTGGCTCCAGTCCTTATTAAACTCCTCAAATTTGATAAAATCTAACTTGGCCCTCATTAATTTTTATTACATAATAAAGAGTACCATTGACCCCTGGAATATATATATATAATCTACATGTTATGTAGCTATTATACCCTGCCTCATTCACTTGTAAATCATATCAGTATAGTTTCCTTCTTTACCTTAACATGAATCAAAACCAGCTTCAGCCTCTGCCTTTGCTTAGTAGCTTCCTAGGTTCATCTCCCGAAGAAGCTTTGCTACCAAACCAAAATCCTAAACTACATCATGGTCAAGTTGAGGATGTCACTGTAGCCTTACACATAGGCCTACCCAACAATTCAAGTGGTGGTTCCACCAATGATCATGGACTTGTGAATGCCACAACTCATGCTCCTACCAACTACTGGATACCAACTCAAGAACAAATCCTCATTGGGTTTAGCCATTTCTCTTGTCCCGTCTGCGGCAAAACCTTCAATCGCCACAACAATCTTCAGGTACTGTTATTTCTTATCTGTTTCAAATATGGAAAAACTTTTTTTAACAACTTTTTGACAACGCATACGTAGATTGTTTTGTTTTAAACATAAATTCAAATAGACCAATAAAATGATGACACATGTCCTGTTATCAAAAAAGTTGTCAAAAAATGTTTTCAAAATATCATTGTCCTTCAAATATATGGAGATTTTTGCATGGTACTCTTCATGTGAAACCTTCGACAGTGTTAACATGGTATAGTGCTGTTTCTGAATGAACTGTGTATTCTAAGCGTAGCGTGTGAAATGGAATAAACCTTCGCTTTAGTCATATCATAGCACATGGCTTTGGCCAAACCTTCAAATAAGGTTTCCAATTTTAGAAAATGTCTCATGTTTTTCTGTTTTCCACTTGCTAAGGTTTGAAGGGAATGATGACATGTTTTAGTGAAAGTTGATGCTGCTCATACTAACTTTTAGTTAAAAGTTAAGATCTTTAGTTCTTACTTTTGAAGATTTTATGGGAAACAATAAAAGAGCATAAGAGAAGAATAGAAAAGAAAGGATTTTAAGAATGTTATAATGCAGATGCATATGTGGGGGCACGGGTCACAGTATCGGAGAGGAGCGGACTCGCTTAAGCGAACCCACCCACGACCGTTGTTGGACATTCCCTGCTACTGTTGCTCGAGAGGGTGCAAGAACAACATCGAGCACCCACGTGCGAAGCCTCTGAAGGACTTTCGCACGCTTCAGACGCACTTCAAGAGGAAGCATGGCTCGAAACCCTTCACGTGCCGCAAGTGCGCGAAGCCTTTGGCCGTGAAAGGTGACTGGCGAACCCACGAGAAAAACTGCGGCAAACGCTGGCTCTGCATTTGTGGCTCCGACTTCAAACATAAGAGGTCCCTCAAAGACCACATGAAGGCCTTTGGCTTTGGTCACACCCCTTTCACTTCTTCTTCTGATGCCATGTAGTTAATAACCATGCACGTTATTACAATCACTGTTAAGGCTTATCTATGTTGTTAGCAATTAAATGTCGTTTCGTAGGTTATTTACTACACATGCGATTCATTCCTTCCCTGCTTCTGCATTTTCTGCTTCAATATATCTAACTCATTTCTTCTGTCTGTTAATTAAGACGTTGCTTAAGCAATGAACAATTCCTGAAATCTCAAATTGAAATAAATTGCTTAGGCATAAATTTTAACCCAATTTGGCTAGGATTTGTTTATTTATTTTTATTTAACGGCTCAATTTACCTATAACTGAATTTAGTTGGATCGTAAGTTAATTAAAAATTACAGTAATTTCAAATCTTACAAAATAAAATACCTAAATATAACATTTTCAATATCTGTTAGTTCATATAATTATCTAGAAATAGTACTTGTGACACAAACAATAACTCTCAAAATATCTAAATGTCAAAATAATATAATAAATATGTTGTACAATCTCAAAATACTATAATTTGTTGCTCTAGTTCGTTCGAACTTTTTGCTTTATTCTTGATTTTATTTTCAATCTCTCGATCGAATAATAATAACTTACCAATAAGAATTTTACCTTGGATAAAGAAAAAGATGAAATGATAGCAACATATTAGAAAAAAACTTCAATACTATATGACAAATTAAGGAATAAACAATGAAGACTAAGTAAAAGGAAGTTATGTTTCCTAATATTTGGATTCAAGTCTTGAGCTTTGTATTTAGAGTTGAAAAAAGGGTTTAGTTTTGATAGGTCACTCCGTAAAACTCCACCTTAGAAAGCTGGGCTTAAAAATTTGCAGTTGGGTTCTTTGGTCTTGCACCTTCCGTTTTTCTTCCTGCACTGCATAAAACGTAATAACCCAATTTTACCCTCATTAAAATTATAATAAAATTCTCCCAGCTTCTCTTCTCTGCTGGGAAGCAGCACAAACCCCTTCACCTCCCTCCCTCCATTCTCCCTTCACATTAGGGTTTAAATCTTGTATATTGAAAATTATAAGTTGATACATTACTATTGGAAGAAACAGTTTATGTGTTCCGGATTTAATATATATTCTGAGATGTATTTTTAAATTTAGAAATACTTTTGAAATATATATTTCAAACATTTTTTAATGTATTCTGGAATACATATTTTAAAAGGTATTTCCGGAATTGCATTTTAGAATATAAATTTTTTTTTTTAAAATATATTTTGGATTGTGTTATCCGAAAGATATTTTCAAACTGCAAAATACCTTCTGAAAAAATATATTCTGAAACGTATGTTTTAAATTGATTTTGAAATATTCATTTTGGAATGTGTTTTTAAATCAAATAATTTTTAAAATTCAAAATTCGTTTTAAAAAAAGGGTGTGGCGTAATTTTATCTTTTTATTATAATTTTAATGAAGGATAACTTAGGAGGTTTTATGAAGACGTAGGAAGAAGAAAAAAGAGGTACAGGAAGAAACATTTGGTTCTTTGTGCTCAACCTCAACCTGTATAGGCTAACAATCCAAAGAGGCCGAGGTTGGTCGAGTAGTTGAGCTGGTAGGCTAGTTCTGTAATGTTTCGTCATGGGTAATTACTATTTGCATCTGTGATTTCTTCCTACATTTTCATACGGTTGTTAAAAATTTGAATATTTTTGGATCTAAAAACATATCTTATTTCGAAATGTATTCTTAGTAATATAATTTGAAAATGTATTCAAATTATATAAATCAAAATATATTTTTAAATCTAAAAATATATTTTAGATTTTAAAAATATATTTTAGATTTTTGGATTATCCTAAAAATATATTTTAGATTTTACATTTCAAAATTCTTTTTTAAATTACACAACCATAGTATAAATTAGTTGGTTCAAAGCCAATCAAGGAAAAAAGGTGTTTCTCATTCTCGTTGAGCTTAGGCTGTATTTGCTGTCTCGAAGGAGATTGCAACAAATCAGTGCTGCTTCCTTCACTGTGCATAACTTTCACTCTATCGGTAACTAATTAATGAAGAGATTTTTTATTAAAATGAAAACGAATCCAAATTGTACCACAAGAACAAGTTTATTTATCATCAATTGTGGGCACGAGGAGAAACGTGAACATATTATAATGGCTGAAGACGACAAACTCTTAACTTATAAATAGCTATCTAAAGTCAAACTTGGCAAAATTTAATTCAACAAAAGATAGTGATTTTGATTTATAAACAA
This sequence comes from Vigna radiata var. radiata, assembly GCF_000741045.1. Taxonomy (NCBI): domain Eukaryota; kingdom Viridiplantae; phylum Streptophyta; class Magnoliopsida; order Fabales; family Fabaceae; genus Vigna; species Vigna radiata. The sequence goes on along the minus strand of NC_028356.1, from coordinate 15,718,527 downwards.
CTCATTATTTTAAATAACGTAACAAAATTTATCAACCTTTTAAGCTGTCCCTTGTTTCTTTCATTTGTTTTCTTTTACTTTACAAGTCAAAGATTATCTTTCAATGTCCACCAGAGCAAGTGCGTAATAATTTTCTTCGCCCTTTTCCTTTGAAAATTAGCCTTTGATAGCAGAGTCCGTGGAAGTGTTGTTGCAAGCACTTGTATGTTCTTTCCCTAGGAAGAGAGATCAAACATGGCTTCTTCAGCCACAATCAAGAAGCCCCATGCCGTGTGCGTACCACACCCAACACAAGGCCACATAAACCCAATGCTAAAACTAGCAAAACTCCTTCACTTCAAAGGCTTTCACATCACCTTTGTCAACACTGAGTATACCCACAAGCGCCTTCTCAAATCCAGAGGTCCTGATTCTCTCAAGGGTCTCTCTTCATTTCGCTTTGAAACCATTCCTGATGGTCTACCAGAGCCAGCTGTGGATGCCACACAAGATATACCTTCCCTGTGTGACTCCACCAGAAGAACTTGCCTGCCTCACTTGAATAACCTTCTCGCTAAAATCAATAGTTCAGATGTCCCTCCAGTGACATGCATACTTGCTGATGGTGTCATGAGCTTCACTCTTGATGCTGCTGAACAATTGGGTGTCCCACTGGCGCTGTTTTGGACCCCTAGTGCATGTGGGTTCATGTGTTATGTGCAATTTCAACAACTCATTCAAAAGGGAATAATACCTCTCAAAGGTAATTCAATTAGTTTGATTTGTCACTGTTACAAACAGTTTGGTACTTTGGAACATGAGAATTTACCATATACACATGACTTTTTTTATGTTTGGTGATATAGTTTGTATGAGTTTAATTTATTGAATCCTTATTCGTACGACTTGTAGATTCAAGTTCGATCACGAATGGGTATTTGGAGACTACGATCGATTGGATACCGGGAATCAAGGAAATTCGATTGAGAGATTTTCCCAGTTTCATTAGGACCACAGATTCAGAGGATTTTATGATTGAGTTCCTACAGTGGGAGTGCGGGAGGGCTCGAGAAGCTTCTGCAATCATTCTGAACACGTTTGATGCTATGGAGCATGATGTTTTGGAAGCATTATCGTCTATTTTGCCCCCTGTTTATTCCATAGGTCCTTTGAATTTACTTGTGAAGGATATTGATGATGAAGACTTGAATGCAATTAGGTCCAATCTTTGGAAGGAGGAGTTTGAGTGTGTGGAGTGGCTCGACACCAGAGAGCCCAACAGTGTTGTTTACGTAAATTTTGGGAGCATCACGGTTATGACAAGTGAACAGCTAAATGAATTTGCATGGGGACTTGCTAACAGCAACAAGAGCTTTTTGTGGGTGATAAGACCCGATGTTGTGGGGGGTGAAAACGTTGTTCTGCCTCCAGAGTTTGTGGAACAAACCAAAGACAGAGGACTGTTGTCTAGTTGGTGCCCCCAAGAGCAAGTGTTGGCTCACCCAGCTGTTGGGGGATTTTTGACACACAGTGGTTGGAATTCAACTTTGGAAAGTGTGTGTGGAGGTGTGCCAATGATATGTTGGCCTTTCTTTGCTGAGCAACAAACCAATTGCAGGTTCAGCTGCAGAGAGTGGGGGATTGGGTTGGAGATTGAAGATGTTAAGAGAGACAAAATAGAGAGCCTTGTAAAGGAGTTGATGGATGGTACAAAGGGTAGAGAGATGAAGGAGAAAGCTATGCAATGGAAGGATTTGGCTGTAAGTGCTACTTCTGGTCCTTATGGATCTTCATTTCTTAATTTAGAGAATATGATTCGAGAAGTTCTTGTGAGAGGAAATGTTAAAAACTAGTGTAAGAAGATTTTGAATATTAACTTACTCCTTCACCACACGACTATATCTATTTACCATTATGTTTAACAATGTCTAGTTTCCCATCTACTCCTTTCACTTTTCTTGGTTCCTCCTTTGTATTTTCCTTGTATTATTGTTTTCTTGAAGCTTCTCAATTCTGATTTCTGTTTTAAAGTGATTGATTCTTCTACTGTGATTTCCAGTTTTGCTGTTTGGAGTCCATTTGGTTTTTTTTGGTCTCTTATGTATAAAACATATCAATGTATATATGCATACATCTTCATTGCTAACGTTTTTGTCTCTTTTGTTCTAATTCCTTTAAGCATAAACAAAAATATAAATGTTCGATGATCAGCTGCGAAACCGGGTATAATGTCTATCGTGGATGTGTATCGGTTGAATTTGAGTTGGGCAACTTACATTGAAATTTTTAGGGTTAAATATGTTTTCAGTCCCTATACTTTGGAGTGATTTTGGTTTTAGTCTCTCTTTCAAACTAAGGTACAATTTAGTCCTCCAACTTTAGAAAACTCTGGTTTTAGTCCTTTTTACCAATTCTTTTTAACTTTATTTGTTGTTTCAAGCACGTTTCATTATAGCATTTGGATTGTTTACACTGTTTGACACATTTTTGCTTCAATATTAACTGAGAAACGCGTTTGAAACAACAAATAAAGTTAAAAAAATTTGGTAAAAATGACTAAAACCAGAATTTTCTAAAGTTGAAGGACTAAATTGTACCTTAGTTTGAAAGAGAGACTAAAACCAAAATCGCCCCAAAATATAGTGACTAAAAATATATTTAACCCAAATTTTTATGTTCTATTATTAATGCTATTCTTAGTTTATCACCCTAACTATAAACATCTATTTGTCAAGCATGTAAATTTTATACAACTCTTAACAGATGAACACTACAAAGTGAATATAAAAATTATTACAATATATTTGGTGTTGATGTATGTAACAAATTATTTGAAGTTTTTTTTTTTTTTTTCAAACCAACAATACAAAGACAAAGAAACAATCTTCCTTTAGTCAAAAATCTCACTTAAAAGATTAACTAATGCTTCGGTTTCAAGTTTACTGAAACAGTGTTATTAGAATTAATCAAATATGTAAGCAATGGTCTGCTTTTTAGATTCCTTCCTGTTTATATGGAAAATTTATTTTTTAAAGATTTTTGTAAGATAAGAGAGAATAATGCATATAAGTTGTAATATCATTTTAATTATTTATTTATTTAAAATAAAAAACTACAATTTACATTTCAAATACAGTCTTATTGTCTCCTATTTTACAGCGCAAAACGCAAAAATTTATATTTTTTAAAACATTTACTACTATTTAACATTATTCAAAATTATCAATTTTCTACTAGTATTTGGCATCTTAAATAATATCTTCTTATTAATCACAGTAATCATGTATATGCGTAAGTGGGAAATTATGAAATAAATACATAAGTAAATAGAAAAAAATAATGTATATATATTTTGGCCTTGTTTCGTAACAATTTAATTTCGTAAATCTTAACTTCAGCTCCATAAATGATTAGAATATCCAGAAATGATTTATGCAATTAAAAATAACAATTTAAAACCTTTTAATTTCTAAACTCGGTTTAAATAAATCATTTAACCACATCACACTTAACATTCTCACGTCCTTCCTCTTACATCACCAAATAAAGATTTTTTTTTTTTTGGATAAAGTAACTTTTAACTAATAAATATTTTAAAAAGTAAGTGTTGTTTAATGATAACGTTTAATAGTAAATATATTTAAATGATTAATAAGATTAATTCTACATTTGAAAAAAAAAACCCTTTAAATATTATAAAGAAACATAAAAGATTAACTTAAATTTCTAAAACTAAGAGTATTAACGAAATATGAAAAAAGATAACACATTATTAATTTAGACACCATTAGAAATTCATACAAGAGTATGAGTATAATTAATATATAATCCATGAACCACAATTTTAAATTACAAACTTTTCAATAATAATACTTAACTCGTGCAAAATGAGTTATTCCAAAGATTAGTGATTAGGAATTTTTATGTCAACAATCATACTCGAACTATTTGAATCAATCCATGATGTTCTTGGAGAGTTGATTGTACCATCATTTTCTAACATTTCATGAGGATAAAAAGAAGGTTTTGGAGGAATATTAAGACTTTCAACTTTTCCTTTAAGCATCTCTACAACCTTGTTCATTGATGGACGATCACTTGGTTTGAATTGTATACACCAAAGTGCAATTATAAACATTTTTTTCATCAAAATCTTATCCATTTCTGAAGCACCTTCCATGTCAATATCTTTGTCTTCTTTAAGTTGATCATGGATCCAAAAGGGAAAATAATGTTGACTTGAATGTTCTGCATGAGGATTTGAGTTTTTTCTCCTACTCGTCATTTCCATCAAAAGCATTCCAAAACTATAGACATCAGCTTTATGAGAAACTCCACCTATATTTTTGTAAAATAACTCTGGAGCCATGTAGCCCAATGTTCCTCTTATTGCAGTTAAAATAATTGATCCATCTTTTGTAGGATACAACCTTGCAAGTCCAAAATCTGAAACCTTTGGAATAAAATTATCATCTAAAAGAATATTATGAGGCTTGATATCGAAATGTAAAATCTGCACATCACAATCTCGATAAAGATATGCTATCCCATGAGCAATTCCAATAGATATTTCATATATCTTCTCATATCTCAAAGGAACACTTCCTTCTTTAGAGAAAATATATTTATCCAATGATCCATTAGGCATGTATTCATAAATTAAACCACGTTTTTTTCCTTCAACACAATACCCAATAAGACCTACAACATTCACATGATGTATTCTTCCAATGGTAGCTACTTCATTAACAAAGTCTTGTCCACTATCTTTGGATTTGCTCAACATCTTTACTGCAACATCTAACCCACTTCGAAGCTTTCCTTTGTAAACAGAACCAAAACCTCCTTCACCTAACTTCACTTTGAAACCTTTAGTCATTTTCTTCACTTCTTTGTACTCATACCTAATGGGATTTATATTGTTGTCTAACAAAAAGTTCTCAATGTTTTCATACACTGAAAAATGTCTTCTTCGCCATTTATAGAGGAATAGTACTAACAAAAGTGAGAGTCCAAATAAATACCTAACTGCTATGAATATTGGTATAATATCTTGACCTATGAATTCTCCACCATCATAGTCCAAAAGTGATCGTTTCATATTTTTTATTCTATTGCCAAATCCTGTCATAAAGTTTGGTCAAAATGTAGAAGATATGAATGGATCTAATAAATAACTTTTTCCATGGCATAATATATTACGTAAATTAAAAATGGATAAATATATAACTTACCACGTGTGACAATTGCAACATAACCTGCAAAAACAAAAAGAGTGCTTAAATAATACAAAAATATGCATAACATTGAGACAAAAGAACTTAATTAATATTATAAACTTTAGTGATACACATATTCCAAACAATTCATACATTAATAAATATTTATAAATGCTCACATAGTAAGTATAAACAAAATATCAATAAATTATTGCTTCTCAAAAAAATATCAATATTTTGTTTTATATTTTATTTCATATATATATATATACATCATTATATTGACTATAGTTGTCAATATATATATATATATATATATATATATAATAATAATAATAATAATAATAATAATAATAATAATATGTAATAATTATATTTAGAATCAGAAAAATTGATAACATTAACATGTTTTTATAGGACATCGTAGTGAGTAATATTCGTGATTTGAACATTTAATATTCTCAATGAAAATCAAACCTTGAGATAACTTCTTCCTCTATTATAGCGTCTCTTCACATGTTTATATGACACTCTCTACATTATATCATGTTTAGTGTTGAAATTATAAACAATTAAACCATTTTTCTTTTCATTTATTTTTTTATGCTATTTATATTATTTTTGTACGGCTGAATGACTTTCTATGTATGTCTGGTAAAGATTTTATCTGTTATAGCTGAAATTAGCGGTTGAAATTGTCAGGCATGAGTTTTATAAAGATAAAGTTTAAATGCAGGATAAATGTTTTATAAAGTTATAAAGATTTATTATTTATTTAATTAATTTTCTAAAACTTATTTTCTCTAAAATTTATTTTTGTCAATCTCTCTATAATTAGAGAATAATCAACACTCTCCAATGCTGCCACATTACATGGCAAGTTGATGATCAAACTAGAACAAAAAAAAAAGTTGTTATCCTAGTAAGTAGTTCAATTTCTAAAAGAAATTTATCCAGTTTCTTCTTATGTATTTTAAAGGAGATATTAAAGGGGAGACGTTGATCACGTAGGGTTTATTATTTGGACACCAAATCGGTAGATAAATAAAGTTTGTTAATGAAAGTTAATATATATTTCTTTGCACATAGAGTGAGTAAAGTGTATATGATACTAGAATTGTAGAGGTGATTATGGATATAATTTATGTTTAGGAAGCATTGATTATGATTTGGGTGTTAAACTCATTGTTATGTTTCACTACCTTTTAAAAAGTGATGCTCTCAAATATGATATCACTCAGGTAGCCTATTGCTCAAGCAACATTCGCACATGTATTGATTACTTACATTGCTTTTTATTGTTTAATTAATAGGCACCCAAGCAATGAGGTCAACTTAAGAGAAAGCTTCTAGATTGAGCAACAGAGAAGTTGATGAGTCTGACTAGAAAGTTATAGAGACCTTTCAAGGAGACTAACTATAAGCATAAATAGAAGAGAGGTCTTAAATCCTACTTCTTTGTTTTTATTTTTCATTTCCTTATGTTAATTTTTTCTAATTTGACTTGTTAATCATAGTTCACTTGACTTAAGTTGACATGTTGACTCATTGGTTATTTGTTTTGTAGGACAAACTTATGTACAAGGAGGAGGATTGAAACTACTTGGAGTGGAGCAAAACCCGGGCAAATCATGAAAGGTGTATATTTGGAGAAAGAAGAAGCTTGGAGTTAACCTTCTCTTCTAGAAGGTTAAGGGTGTATGAGGAGAGGCTTAGAGAAAAAGTTAGGATTCTCTCCTTTTCAAGATACCTCCTTTAGAGCTAGTTTCTATAAGCATAGTTTGATTTCTTATGTGTACATCCTTTTGCTTTGTATTTTTCACTAGTACAAAAACGTTGTTTAACGTCACCTAGTAGACGTCAGTTTGCTGGTAAGCCGACGTATATGAGTGGACGGTGGCATTATCGTAAATAGCTTGGTAAACTAGACGTCGAATTTAAGGTAAGGCGACGTCTATTATATTGTACACGTCCCCACTGCCGCAAACCGACGTCTAATGGCCTGAGGTAGGTGATAAGACAATCCATTGACGTTGGTGTTAACGGGGGCCGACGTCTACTGGACTGCAATTAATGCTCTTCACCTAATTCCCAGGCGCTTAGACGTCATGTAGTTAAAGGGCGACATCTAAGGTCTGTCTGGAAGGCGGGAAGATAAAAAGTTCTTCAATTTAGATGTCGGTGTAGAGGGGAAGCGACGTCTATGTGCTTGTAATTAATTATGTTCACCAAACTCGAGGGCCCTAGACGTCGGCCAGAGGGGCACCGACGTCTACGTTACTATAGACGTCGACGCCCCAACACAACTGTCGTGAACATCCCTGACAGGAAATCAAACGTCAATCGATTCAGCTTCCTAGACGTCGGCTCCACGAGAAGCCGACGTCTAATGGGTATTCTAAAAGTCAGTTTAAATGTTAACTTGGACGTCATATTAGTGAGATAACCGACGTCTAGGTGACTATAGACGTCGGTTTCTGGAGCAACCGACGCCCCCTTTCATTTTAAATAAACCGCAAACTCTTCGCGACATTCAGTTTCTGATATTCTTTTCCTCTTCTCCTTTTTCTCTTGCGGCACCTATTCTTTTTCTCTCTTTCGACATTCCGTTGTTGTTTCTGATATCTTTATCGTCTGCCTCCTCTCCTTTTTCTCTCTTGCAGCATCCCACGTGCGTGGTGTTCTTTTTTTATGCTTACCGTTTAAACTTTGTTTAGTCTTTCATCGATTATCTTCTGGTTCAACTGATTAAAAGCTCTCATATTTTTAAGTTTAATCAAATAACATTAAAATAGGATAATAATAAGAAAAAAACCTAGGGTGAAAACACAGGACTTAGAGCCTGAACCCCAAACATAGAAAACTTATATAAACACTTAGGTCTTAGGAAATAGTAAAATATGTAGGGTAAAACACTCAGACGCATGGCTAAACGATGTTCTGCCTAAAAACGTCCAAGAGAGATTGAGTTAAACGCTCAATGCTTATAATACCTTGAATAGGTATTCAACCGCTCTCGAAAACAAAATAGGTCGAGACAATGTCTCTGAAAAAACATATTAATAGACTTAATTATTAAAATGTGTAAGAAAGCTTAAGCAAGCTAAACGCAATCTGTCTAAAAAGAGACAAAAGCCAAAGAAGCGTTTACTTGACTAAACAATGCCATGAGCTTAACGAGTACCTCATCTTATGATGAAGTAAATATCTATGCTTGGTATCCTTAAAGAAAAGCTTAATCGAAAATTGATAACCAACAGTAGAAAATCATAAAACACTTTGTTATTTTGAGCAAGCATTTAATGACATTAAATGCTTAACGTTCAAAAACAACAAAAGTGATAAGAAAGACATATTTTTTGCATGCACACTTTACTCTAATTTTGAAGATAAGCTATATACTACACGCATCCATAGTGCTACAGATCAAATATCAAGAAATGGACGTTAAAGACAAAGAAGATATTCATAGAATGTTCCTCACTTGAAGCAAAGTCTAAAAATATCATATAACCTACTTCAAGCAAAGGACTAGAAAGAATGTTTACTCTGACAAAGTTGACTTACGCAACGGCTGTTGTGAAAAGAAAAAAGAGAAAGCACAAGTATCAAGACTATAAACTACAAACTCAGTCTAAGGGACATGTATCCATGAAGCCTATAAATAGAAGACTTCTCAACAAGAAAATAAAGAGGATAACTTAAGAGCATAAGAAAAGAAAAGACTACAACGACATATTCATCAAGAAAAGAAGAAGAGAAAGAGCTCAAGAAAAAGAATAAATCTGAGCTGAAGAAAAGAGAAGAGAAGAGAAGAGAAAAAGAGAAAAGAGATACTCTCGAGCTTCATTGTCATATTGCTTACGATTATAAGAGAGAAAAGGGAAACACCTGCGAGTGTTTAGACTGCTTTGTATTGTAATCAAATCCTCTTTGTGAGGTATATAGTCTGAACTAAGCAATCGTTGATTTCAAATCTGAAGAGAACTAAAATACTTACAACTAAACTCTGTTTGAGTTAAGGAATCTTAACAAGGTTGCTAAGTACTAGGAAGGGTGCGAATACTCAAAGGAAATCTCGGCTAAGGTTGCTGAGTATCAAGAGTGGTGCAAAGGAAATCTCGGCGAAATATCTGAGTACTAGGATTGGTGCTAATACTCATTTGTAATCGGGTGAAGATTATAGTGGAACCCTCTATGGAGGAGACTGAATGTAGCTCAGTTGGAGTGAACCAGTATAAAATCTCTTGTGCAATTATCTCTTCTCTTACCTAAAAGATCCTCTTGTAAATACATGAAGTCATGCTTTATTTCCAAATATAAGAATCTTCCAAGCTAAACGATTTATTTCATAAAGGAAGTTCTTAACAAAACGCTGCAGTATAGTGTTTTTTATTAACATTATTCAACCCCCCTTCTAGTGTTTTTCAGGTACATCAATTGGTATCAGAGCTAACCACGTGGGGTTAAATCTTAGAAGGACTTGAGGAATGAAAAACGAAGGATACGCCATCAACCGCCCTCCCCTCTTCAAGGGCAAGAAGTTCGACTACTAGAAACAAAGAATGATTGCATTCTTTGAAGCATGTTATATCAACATGTGCGACGTTGTGGAGAATGGCAACTACATTCCTATAGATGAAGACGGCGAGCCATTCTCGAAAAGGAAATGCACAAACGAGCAAAAACAACACTACTTGTTAAACTCTAAAGCTCGCAACTCTCTGATGTCTAATCTCTTAGAAGAAGAATACCGGAAGGTTCACGCTTACCAAGGAGCAAAAGAAATGTGGGACACCTTGGTTATCACATACTAAGGATCAAATGAAGCCTAAAGGAATAAACTAAGCTTGTTGATAAGACAATATGAACTATTTTCTATGCTTGAAAATGAAAACATTCAAAGCATGATCAGTAGATTCTAAACGATCCTCAATGAGCTAAAGTCCTTAGGAAAGTCATATGGCAACTTCAATCATATCGAAAAAATCTTGCAAAGTCTTCCAAAGCAATGGAAACCTTAAACAGAATGAGTCTAGAGGAGCTGGTAGGGATACTAAAGGTCCGTGAGTTTGAGCTTCTTCAAGATGGCTCCATCAAGAAGGATAAAAGCATTGTGCTTAAAGCTTTCAAGAGGACGCCTACCAAAGCTCTCAAAATAGATGAATCCTTCGAGTAGTCAAATGACAAGCGTAACTCCATGGACGATAACAACAAAGAAGAGCTTTCATTTATCACTAGAAAGCTCCAAACATTACGGAGGAGAAGAAAAGGCACAATGTTCAAGAGTAGAAACTTTGGATCTAGCTCTAAGAACAATTCAAAGGACATACGACTTGAAGACATAATTTTTTTTTACGAGTGCAACAAACCTGGACATTTCAGATTAGAATGTCCCGAGCTTGAAAAGATGAAGACAAAGTTATTCGGGCCCATATACGAAAAGAAAAAGATGTGATGAGCACCTTCGAAGACCTAGACACATCTAGCGAAGATGAAGACGCCAAAGTATGTTTGGTCGTAGGAAACACTGAGAGTATATCAGATGACTCTGATGATGAGATAAACTTTTATGATCTACATTCTATAAGAAATGCATATTATGAATTGTTATCGTATTCGTCTCAACTTTCTTGTACATATAATGATTTATGTAATCAACTTATAGAACTTCTTTCTCATAGAAATAACCTAAAAGATAAAATAGATGCGTCTAGGGATAATGTTAGGACAATTCAACAAAAGGTTACTAATCTTAGGATAGAGTTGAGTGTCATAGAACATGAAAAGAAAAAAACTATGTCACAAAGGGAAGCCTGTAGATAACACAACAGTAGGCAAAAAAGTTAAAATTATAGAATCCTTTAGGCATGAAAATGACACTCTCACCAAAATTCTAAGTAGAACTCTTGAGGGAAATGATAGGTTAGATCAACTGTTAAGAGAAAGTAGGCACCATCCAACAAACAAGGTCTAGGTTACATAAAAACCAATACAAAACATGCAAATAAAACGAACCATATTAGATTTATTAGGTCAAGTAGTGATGCATTAACTTCTGAAAAGAAGAAGATGCATATGTCTAACAAGTCAAGACCCAACTGGTTATGCGTACCTAAGAGTTAAATAATTCCTCTTGTAGGCATGCTTGATGATCAGATTGAAAGTTTTGTCCTAGTGCTTGGACAGTGATTGCTCACGTCACATGACGAAAGAAAAGTGTATGTTCCTAACCTTGAGGGACAAGAAAGGAGGTTCGGTCACATTTAGAGGAAACCAAAAAGGAAAAATCATAGGAATTGGAAAGTTAGGTACAAACCTTTCCCCTTCCATTGATAATGTTTTATTAGTATATGACCTTAAACATAATCTGCTTAGCATAAGTCAATTGTGTGACAGCGGATATAATGTTTTTGAAAAAGGCCAATGTAGAGTATTAGATAGTAATAAATTTTTAGTATTTACAGCTAATAGACAAGGTAACTTGTATAAAATAAATATGGATGAACAGTAGTCTCAAAGTGTCTCATGTCTAATATCTATGAAAGATGAGACAGTAACATGGCATAATAATTGTGGGCATGCAAGCATGAGATTAATATCTAAGTTGCAACGCCATGATCTCGTAAGAGGACCGCCAGATGTACCATTCAACAATACATTCTTTTGTAGTGCTTCATGAAGGGCAAACAGGTCAAAGAATCATTCAAAAGTAAAAACATGGTTTCGAACAAACGACCTCTAAAGCTACTTCATATAGATTTTTTTGGACCTACAAGAATTGATTCTATGAGAGGTAAACGCTATGGACTAGTAGTTGTAGATGATTTTTCTAAGTGGACTTGGGTTTTGTTGATGAGGCTTTCAACGTCTTCTGCAAACTCTGTAGAAGGATACAAACTGAAAAAGATTTGAAAATTATGTCTATTTGAAGTGATCATGAGGGAGAATTTGAAAATGAGCTTTTCGAAAACTTTTGCGAAAACTGACATCAAACATAATTTCTCAACTTCAAGAACTCCACAACAAAATGAAGTTGTTGATAGGAAAAATAGATCTTTGCAAGAAATGGCTAGAACAATGTTAAATACTTTTAATACTCCTAAACACTTCTGGGTAGAAACAGTTAAACTGCATGCTACATTCAAAACAGATTTTACATTAGGTCGATCCTCAGTAAAACACCTTATGAGTTATGGAAAGACAAAAAGCCAAATATTTCTTATTTCCATCCTTTTGGTTGTCAATGTTTTATTCTTAACGCGGAGGATAGCTTAGGTAAATTTGATTCTCGTAGTGATGAAGGAATCATGCTTCGTTACTCGGAAACCTCAAGGAAGTTTAGAGTATACAACTTTACAACCTCGAAAGTTGAGGAAGCCATACATGTGAAATTTAACCATGATCCTGACCAAAGTAAGTTAGAGTTGGACAACTCGTTCTCTAAATTACAGGTAAACGATTACATATCCAAGTAAGGGAATGCATTAGAAGATCCCAACCATCAAGTCGAGAATCAACATGAAGATACACTTAACGATACTAATGAAGAAAGAAGGGAGCCAAAAAGCTTACATCGTTTGATCACCAAGGATCATTCCTCTGAGAAAATTATTGGAAGTCTGAATGAGAAGTAAGGACAAGATCGTATCACAAGCCACCTACCATTGCTCTCATCTCCCAATTTGAGCCATTGAATGTTAATCAGGCTCTTGAAGAAAGTTCTTGGATTGAAGATATGAAAGAAGAACTTAATCAATTCAAGAAAAATGAAGTATGGGAACTTGTCGAGTTGCCTTATAACGGTTGAAAATATCGTTATTTGATACTTAATTTTGATACTAAAAACACCCTTTTTGACTTAGAAACTAGCTTGGAATCATGATTTTGTTTAAGTTGTGTGAATAAGAGAGTTGAAGGTGAACTTATTGATTTTATGCTTAGATTTCCTTGTTTTAACAAGAATTGAGATGATTTGGAAGAAGAGTTGAAGTGGCAAGGAGTTGGAACTCAGAAGAACTGCAAAAGCATTAGAAAGAGGACTCGAAGGACGCTTGGGCACCCTTTTTGGCGGCCCTCAGCATCAAAGTCTCGCAGTGGTGCCTGACTGCCCTTTTTCTGAGGCCCTCAGCGCAAATGTATCGCACTCATGCTTGGGCACCCTTCTAGGGGCGTTGAGCGCAACTCTAGTGTCGCAAATCACGCCTAGGCACCCTTCCAAGGGCACTAAGCGCAAATCCTTTCGTAGTCATCTTGGGCGCCCTAAGTGGGGTGCTGAGCGCAGGCTACTAGGCTTGGGTTGTGTTTTCTGCAATTATTTTGAGCTATCTAATGATTTGGACGACCTAGAGAAGGTATCTTTTGACAAAAGAGGCGTAGAAACACACATTTTCACCCCTCGGAGCCAGATTTGGATGCAGAAGCTCCTATCTTCAACTTTTAAGGTTTTATCTTTCATTATTTTCCATTATTCATCTAATTCCACTATGTCAATGGTGAACTAAGCTTCAATTTTAGATAGCGGCATCAACATTAATGAAGAAGAAGAATTCTTATATACATGAGATTGGATAGGAGATCAGCCAGGCAAACTATTATTGCAAGATCAACAAAGGAATCTGAGTTTGTTGCTCTTGCGATGACCGGTAACGAGGCTGAGTGGTTGAAAAACTTCTTAGCGAACATTCTACTAGGAATGAAACCAACCCCATCGGTATCAATACACTGTGATTGCCAATCGGCAATAACTATATCTAAAAACAAGAATTACAATGGAAAGAATAGACATATACAATTGAGACATAATTTGGTGAAGCAGCTGCTAAAGAGTGGAACTATTTCCATTGATTATGTGAAGTCAGAACGGAATCTAGCAGATCCTCTGACAAAACCCCTGGAAAAAACAAATGATAATATTAGAAACATCGAGGGGAATGGGACTTAAGCCACTTGCAAACAAACAAGTGATGGTAACCCAACCTTTTTGATTGGAGATCCCATATATAAGGTTCATATGGGAAAAAACAAGTCACTTGTTAATTCTGATAGCACTAAATTGATTTTAATCAATTATGTCCCTTCCTATGGTGTGTGTGTGAAAGTGCTAAAGACTGCATTTTTGAGAGGTTAAACTTTGTCATTGAAATTCTATGTGGTGAAAGAATTTTAGCTTAAACAAAGTTTTTAATGATTTTCATATCCCTTATGGGTGGTGTATGATTTGTAGCATACACTTGATGAAATCACCTATATGAGTGTCGAGTGGGGCCGCTTGCATGAGATCTTGGCATGATCTTTAGAGCACTCATGAATATCGGGCACGCACATGGCATAGTAAGCGCAACACAACGATAACAGCAAGGATTGTGGGGGTGTATTGTGATTGATAAACCTCTAACACACGTCAAGTGTCTTTGGTTCATATAGCTTGCTATACCAACTACACTATGTGTTAAGTTTCTCAATCTAAGACTGGTTCATATAGCTTGTTATACCAGCTCTGATGCATTTCATCCTATGAAACCCAAAATAAAAGTTTCTTATCTTTCTTTTAGTGTCTGAACTATTTGAGTCAAAGAATTTTCTTTCAACTTCTTTTGCAATATGTGGGGGATTGTTATAATATTGCAAAAGTTAAAGTCGTAGCACGTTTAGAACATTGGTGCTAGCAACGGTAAAAATTTTATTAATTGCAACGTTCATTTGTTTTAATGCAGCAACGTTCAAATATTTTTTTGCTGCAACGTTAAAAATCATTTTAATTTCTTTTATTTCTTTTATTCTTTCCTGACTCTATAAATAGGGAGCACTTCCTCCATTCCAAAACACACCAAAAATTCAATCTTTCTTATTCTTTTCTCTCTTCCGAGTTTCATTCTTTAACTCTTCTTTTCTTCTTCTAAAAATTATTCTGGTCATTCTTATACTCTAATTAGAGTTTCTTGCTCGTTCTGAGATCCTCATAAATATTCTGAGAAGTTCCTGTTGTATTCTGGGGCACTGGCGCAACACACCGCGGATAAGTCTTTAAGGACAGTGACTTTACACGCTTCAGAAAATTTTGTTCGTGATTCTGTCAGTTTTTTACAACATTAATTAGTTAAATTATTTTCTTGTTGTATATGTGATGTGATAGAGAATTCATTTGAATGACAATAAAAAACAAAATTAAAAATTTATCAAAATTTAATCTTTAAAATGAAAGAAATTAAAAATAAACTCAGATAAAAAAAATTTAAAGAACCAAAATTCTAATTTAGCATAAAACATAATATTAAGCAATAAATAATGGATAAAATATTGAATAGCTAATATTTACCCATAGGATAGCGTGCGTACCTCTAATGTATTCATTAATTCGTGACAGAATTCCTAAAATAACAAAGAGAAAATACTTTGATTATAAAAGTAAAAGAAGAAGAAAATAAGTAAAATATATTGACGTGGTGGGAAACATATAAGAACATAAAAATGTAGTTTATTATTAAATATTATAATTACAAGTTAAAGAAATAAAGAATAAATTTATTTTAATTTATCTTTTCTAGTTATTTAATACATGATATGCTAAAGAATAAAAATGAGATGAAAAAAATAAAAACAGTTATATTAAAAAGTACTGTAAAAAATGTTTCTACACGAGAAAATTTATGTTTATATATATATATATATATATATATATATATATATATATATATATATATATTCTAGAAAATTAATCATTTAATAACGTACAAAATGACTTAATAACAGTAGTGTTTTTATATAAAGAAAACACTTATTATTTTAATAATAAAAAAATTAAAGTTATAAATTAATTTTTAATAACAATTTATTTTATATAAAATTATAATCTCTTTAAAAACCATTTAAAAAAATTGTCGTTTTTCTAAGTTGTCACCTAATTGTTTGATGATTAGAAATCCCCTCTATGATCATAATATTGAGTTATATAATTGTAGTCTATTTCTCTATATTTAAATATGTTTTCTTCTTGTATATAAATTTTCTTTGCTTGCACATACTTTAGAGTCTTCAATAAAAGTCTTTGTTGATTAGTATTTGTAATTGTATGACCTCATCTATGATTAGATAGGACATCTTGTAGAGTTGAATGTGCTTTCACATTATAAGAGCTAATAGAACTATCTTATATGTGAGGAAAATTAATATTTAGCTTTTACTTGTTGCTTTTTTATTCTTACCATTGATTGTAATTTTAGCATGGTAGAAACTTGAGCTTTATTTGTTGAATATATAACGTTAGAATTTTTTCTTTTTATTTAAAACTTATAAACTTTAAATGACCATTAGCTTACTCTTGTTTTTTATGTGTTGATTTATCTATCGTGAGACGCCAAAATGTTTCGGGTTTAGGGTTGAGTAATTTCACAAACACACCTTCACACTTTTCTCCTTAACCGCTCGAGTATCTTTGTTCATCTTTAGTCCAAGTCCTCCTTCATCAACACTTCAAAACCGATTGAGGGTACCTGCTAAAGGTACTCAGATGCTTAAGTCATTAATTAATCCGGACGGATCAGAGTAAAGTCTTAAATTCACAATAAATGTGATTACTTACCTCTTACCTTTGATCTCTATTTATAGTGTTTGGGATGAGCCTAAGATTAGTAGAATCCTAATCACAACCCAATCTCAGCCAAGTACATAATAATTGATACTTACTCTTAACTTTGATTTGCAATGTCTCTTAAGAAATATCTTGTTGTTGAGACTGCCTGTTCAGCCCTTAACCATTCTCGGCCAGTGTCTTGCCTTGTCAAAGATCGAGGGTTTAAGCGTACATAGGCCCCAAAGTCTTCACCAATCATTCCTCTTTAATAGCAAGATTATTCGGTCATACGGTATAATAACTGTCTAAATCTACATTAGTGCAGAAATCATATTTTACATATTTTATTTTTTACCTATTACATCCATTAAATTGGTAATGTAAATATTAAAATAATGCAAAGTGTACAACACATTATATTGGTTAATAATTCACACACAAAAATTTGCATACACACAAATTTGCGCAAAGTATAGAAATTACACAACATATTACATTAGTTAATATATTGATACAATAAAAAAATTAAAATTTAATTTATATTTTACTAAGTTAAATTTAATTAAAATAAAAATTTAATTTATATTTTATTAAGTTAAAATTTAATTAAAATAAAAATTTAACTTAATATAAATTATTTTATATTTTTTTAATTTTATTTAGATTTCATTTTAAAAATTTATAATTTTTTTTTAAATATTTATGATTATTCATGAATACCTTTTGAGTTTTAAAATATTTATGAATATTTTTTAAAGAAGTATTTGAAGGATAATGGAATAAGTAATCCATTATATTTTTTGTTGCGAGTCATATTGTGGGTAAAAACTATCTGTGTTCAATCCGGTCTGTTACTACCACTACTAGTAATAAACTCAATTATAATAAATATTAATTCAAACATTTCATTAAACATTAAAATGAATTAAGAAATCAAAATTAAATGTTAAATAAGAACATCAATATGTACTAATCAACCCATAATCAATTAATAACAACCTTTATTATTTGTTTTACCATTTCTTCATACGTTTCGTTATTATAATTATTCACTATTTCTAATTATGTAGATTAAATTTTTGTTTTAATATTATATTTTTGTTGAATAATATTTGAACATACTATTATAAAAAAATTGAGTCACTTCATTTTAATTATATTGCAATAAATATATAAAATAAATTAAAAGAATTTAACATGACTCAATTCATCTCGCCTATAAACCACAGTGAATTAACTTAAATTACAAAATTTGAGTAATTTCACCTTCACTAGTAAAAAATTGATTTTTAACGCGGCCTATACGCTTCGGTTTCAAAAACCCCAAAACATATCAAAACACAATAACATTTTCGTAGTTATTGCAAAGTTATAGGCTTCGGTTCAGAGAGAACCGACGCGTAAGGAGGCTATTGCCTCGGTTACACTAGCAACCGAGGCATATAACCCTGTAGAAAACACCTAAGTCAAACTTTTCATCTGACACATTTTCGTAAGGGGGCTATTGCCTCGGTTCCCCCTGACAATCGAGGCATATAACCTTGCAGAAAGCACCTAAGTTAGACTTTTTATCTGACACCATTTTAGTAAGGGGGCTATTACCTCGGTTCCCTCTGCAATCGAGGCAGTATGTATGGCAGACCTGCAACCTTTGTGATGGAAACTACTTTAGGGACTTCCATTCAAAAGAAGTATCAACATATACTAAGACTAAGAAAGGGAAGTTGAATAAAGAATTTTAACAAAAAGCTCTTTTCTTTATAAGTCTTAGAAGGATTCACTTTGTCAAATACATTTGTGTTGCTTTGTATGCCATTAATAAAGGTTGGAGACCATGCCTAAACACCCTAGGAGGCTTGGCAAGCTAAAGAAAGCAAAGGAGGCAAGGAAGAGAAGAAATTAAGTGGTTTCCGAATTGGGAAAACAAAGAAGAATGCCTTTCGGAATGCTCCATGTGCCCAACCACCATCAGCTCACGCTCAACCTTTACACACCAGAATTTTAAATAAAACACGTTTTTATTTACAGTATGTCCTGCTAGAAAGCTACAGCCTCTGAAACTGAACGTTCCAAATTCATGTAATGTCAACTGATATTGCCTCGATTCCAGGTCAACTGATACCATAGGATGTTTATGCCTCAGTTTAATCGCGAACTGAGGCCTATAGGTTGAACTAATTTTCAAAATTGTCATTTTCTGAATCTTTTAGGCATCGATTATAGTAACAACTGAGGTAGTAAGGGTGTATTGCCTCGGTTAAGTATAGGAACCGAGGTAATAGCCTTTTTTGGGAATATATTTCGATAATCGCGAACATTTCTTTTGCTGACAACATTTTTTGTCCATTTTGAGATTGATAGAAATAACAATGGTAGTTTTATTTGTTGATGATTGTAAGATCCGGGAAAAATAGGAGTTTTAAGAAAAATATAGTAATTTTGAGACTTTGAATTTTTGTTTGGAGATTAGTATTCTTGAGTTTATAATTTTGTTAGAACATGATTTTTATGTTATTTCTTTATTTTTATATTTTTGCCTAGGGGCAAAAGGGTCTTTTACTTTTATTTAATTGGTGTAGAAATTAATTAGGAGAGAGTGTAGAAAGGAAAAGTATGCAAATTAAATAATATGGATATTTAATAAAATAATATTATGTAAATCTTTTAGAAGATTTAGTTGTTGTTATTTTAAATAAGTTAAATGAGAATTAGAGATATAATTTTGATAGATTTAAAGATTAAAAAATATATTATTAAAGAAAATCATTATTAGATATTGTAGATTTTAAAAGATTTAGTGATTAATTTTTTTTAATAAAGATTTTGAAAGCTAAGTAAATAGAAGTATATATTTTATTATTTTAAAACTAACTAAATAAAATAAAAATAGGTAGAAAATCAAATACTAGGCCATTTGATTTATTAAATATCTTTTTGTGTGATAAAATTAAAATAGTATATTAAAAACAGAGGAAAGTTGTTACTGTATTTGTTACATATAAATAAACGATAGTTAATAATAATAAAATAATATTTTAAAGAGTATGTTTATATATAGATAAAAGAAACTTAAATTACGTAAGTGATATATTATATTAATTTAATATAGATTTATATATATATATATATATATATATATATATATATATATATTAAAAGAGGTGGGCGAGGTATTTATTTTCTTTTTATATTTTGTTATAAAAGTTTCCTCTTTATTTTTCTTTGTTGTAGGTGTTTGTATTTCAAATTTTTAAAGTTTGGTTTTGTTTGATTACAGGAGAGAAAAACTGTTATTATTCGGTGCTTTATTTTATTATTATTTAAATATTGTTGTTTTTTTTTGTTTTATTTTGGAAAGAGAAAACGTCTGTTTTACGTAATTTCCATAAAACAAGTCAGAGTTAGTTCTTATTGGCCATTTAAAGATAGAAGCAAGGAAAGAATTAAACAAAAAAAATATTTTATACTGAGATAGATTAGAATGTGTTTGAGTGATATATTAGGTTAAAAATATAAGAAAGTACACGGTAATCGGAAGAGTTTAGAAAACAATCCTAACTTTATATTCAGAAATTGAAACCGTGAGAGTTTGTGAGAGAGTGTAAGACCACATTTTCTCTAGTGCAAGTCCGTGAGTGAAGCAAGGGAGCATGGAGGGCTTTGAGACAAATCATCGGAAGGGAAAGCATTTAGGGTGGTTAGGAATCCAAAGATGATGCAAACCGCTGGGAAGTGAGGTAAGGGGAGGAACCAATTATATTTTAACACATGGTTGATTTAGAGTTTTGATAAGTACTTTTATGTTATGAGGAAATATTTTGTGATGTGGTATAATATTTATTCTATGCTTGTGAATCATTGTAAGGGGGTGACTAGAATTATCATGTGTGTTTGGGGTTGGGTGATGTTGCGGTTACCGTTATTGTTGTTATTTCCATTCGTATATAAATGTATATATATTGTGAGGTGTGCATTTCGGTTTGCATGGGAGTGAGTTGAGAGAGATATATCTAATGCATATTAATATAAGTAACCCTTGTTACGTGGAGTTTCAGGTTGTTGTGGGAGGGAGTTTTAATGAAGCGACTAGAGATTTGTATAGTATATATGTTGTTTTAGTCGGTATATATAAGTTAAGAGATGGTATGAATAACTTTTATAATTTAATATGAGGGATTGAGGGATTATTGTGTATGTAAAATAAATTATAAAAGTTGAATATTTTTATGCCTTGTGGTGATATTTTATCGCAATAATTTTATATGTTTATGTGGTGACTTATTAATGTGGTAATATGCTTATAAGATGTTGTTGTTGTGTTGTATATGAAGTCGTATTTTTATATGGTGTAGTGAAATCTTGTGTTTGATGAATTGATGTTTATCATTGAGATTTTGAGTGAAAAGTGTTGAGATTGTGTTTAAATCGATGATTGGTTCTGTGATACATATTAGTGAGGACGGGTATTAGTTTGTGATCGGTGAGTTAATATATAGTATTGAGACTATGCATGAAAGGTGATGAGCAGGACGTGTTGAACATTATGATGAGGGAGCACTGTATATTTTGATAATAGTGAGATAAACTTTATGATTGGTGAGCAATGCATGTTGTTGAGAATGAGTATTGATGTGTGATATGGACATGAAACTATGTTATTTCCTTGTACTGTCGTCGGTCATGTTTGGGTTTTTCGTACTGCGCTACGATAAGAATGTGATGTTGTTGGACTCTCGTTTAAGAGATAGTGATTCGAGTGTCACTTCCCTCTGCGCGGG
>NC_028356.1:15683287-15696729 GCF_000741045.1 Vigna radiata var. radiata | reverse complement strand
TGTTATGATATTTCTGGTTGCTCACCCTGAAAGTTGTGGTTGTGGTTTCCACCTACGATGATCGTACTTGTACGGGAGTAGATGACATTGCAGATAAAACTGGACAGAAGTAGCTGACGTGAGAGTTGGGACATTTGAGTTCGGGGATTTATTATTTATTTTAAAAGTTTTCAAGTTTGATATTTGTATGTAAAAGTGAGATTCTAAAATTTTCAAACGATGTTTATAGTCATGATTTAATTCCACCTTTGAATTGAATGTATTATAGAAAGGTTTTGAAAAAAAAAAATTCACCGTGACATTCCGAAAAAACGGGGTGTTACAATGATAATCCACGCAGGGAGAGAGAAAGAGTTTAACCATTTGAATTAGTGATATAGAAATTAGGGGAATAAAATTTTGATTTTTTTTGTGTTAAATTAGTTGACAATGTAAATTGATTAATAATGTAAATTGGTGTATATTTCTGGATTATGGATATAGAAATTAGGGGAATAGAATTTTGAATTGTTTGTGTTAAATTGGTTGATAATGTAAATTAATTGATGATGTAAATTGGTGTCTATTTTTTAATTAGGGATATAGAAATTAGAGAATAATATTTTGAATTTTTGTATCAAATTGGTTGATTTGGTGATGAAATAAACTTTAAGGGTAGGAATCAAGAGACTAATTAATGTGTTGTTTGTTTTTTTCTAGATATTGCATTTCTGTGGTGAGGTTTATAGCTTCTTAAATGCAGACATTCTTTGTTGTTGACCGACTTTCACGCTCCTAAGTTCCTATTCTTAAAATTTTCCTTTTAATATGAACATATAATTATTTGTTTGCTTGAATATATTCTTTGGTTAAATATATTGTTTGCTTGAATATATTGTATGTTGCATATGTAGTTATTTGCTTGGTTGAATATATTATTGTTGTGACTTAGCCTTAGTTTCCCGTTTGAGATTCAATAGAAAAATTATTTACCATCTCTAGATTTTTTTGAACAAATGTACCTTTTTCAAATGAATATAGAGGAGATAATAATTTTAATTTACAAGTATTGATTCTTGAAATGTCTAGTTAGACAGTTTAAGAAGAGTAATAACTTTTTCATAGTTTATTAATATATATAAATTTTAATATACATGTCTTAAATTCATGAAAATTTGCAGTTCTGTTTTGTATTGATCTTCGAGTGCATATTTGGTTGTGATTAATAATCACTTTCATTTGATGTAACCTGAAGACCAATGCAAAATGTTAGCAAAATGTCGTGAAATTTCAGATATGTAAAATTTATATGTTTAATAAACTAGAAAAAGTGAATCTTATTGAATGGGATAGGGTCACACCTTAAATACAAAAATGAACAAAGTGATCATTCAAGATTATTGAAATTGTGTAAACAATTTCAATAAATATGCGTACGAATTGACATTTGATTAATTCACCAAACATAAGTGTTGAGTGCAAGAAAGGGGTAGAAGAATTTATACATTTTACGCAATGTAATAAGAGTAGAAGTAATGATGAAGTCAAGTTTAAATGTCCTTGTGTCAACTATTTGAATGGGAAAAAGTTGAACGCAACCGATATTAGGGAACATCTTATCTGTGATTGGTTAAGTATATAACAATTAAGTTATTATCAATTTTAGGCACAATTGACAGCTACTTGTGGTTTCCATAATGAAGAACATTGTTGTATGGTTTTGTTCATTACACAAGTCTCCTCCCAACCCTCTCAGGCAAGTAGTAGATTGGTAAGAACCCCAATGTTTGTACTTTCTTTCTTATATAAATGTATAATGACATTTTTTTAATAGTTCCCTTGTAGCACATATGATGTTGTCCGAGAGATCAACTGCTAAAGCTAAAAAGCTTGCATAGTTGGTCCTTAAGGTTTCGTATTTTAGTTCATACTTTGTTACATTTTGTACTATTATGGTGATGTTCCTTAATATTTTATAATTATGATGATATATTCTAGTGTAATAGACAAAGTGGATCATATGAGTGTGATTACTACATCATGTATTGGATGATGATCACTATTCATGTCCATGTTACAAGCTGATGGAAAACGATAATATTTGGTTTTACTAATTTTTTTCTCTCAATAATTTAGAATTCATATACACTAATTGAAATAATATTTTTTATGCTACCGTTTCCATTTATAACAATAAATATATAAAATAAATTAAAAAATCAAAACAATCTAAAACTAATCAACACATAACTAATCAACCCATAATAATAAATAATAATAAGTGGAGAGTTGAACCAAATTACAATATATTTAGTTCAGTAGACAAATTGAACTAAAATTTAGCTCGACGCATAATAAACTTTCAAACCCCTAGTTATAACCTAATTATTTTTCCCTTTACTTCCATTCCATTGTATAACCAATTTTTATATATTCCAAGTTGATCACTTAATTATTGCAAAAGTCTAGTGGTAGGTACTATTTGTGTTATTTAATCCCACTTGAAACAGAAGCTGCTGGACAAGAAAAGATTCGCATTTAAAATTGGAAAAACTTCTTTTAACAATACTTTTTTAACAATTTTTTTGACAATCCATACGTGGCAGCTTGTGATTGGTCCGTTTTAAATATTTTTTAAATATAAATTCAAATAGACCAATAAAATGATAACACGTGTCTCGTTGTCAAAAAAGTTGTCAAAAAGTGTTGTCAAAATATAAATATCATTGTCCTTTGAAATTATATCTGATATTGGACATTTTTTTATAAATGGAAAATTTCGACCGTAAGTTATTGAATTGACTGAACAGTAAGACAACGCGGAGTTGCTGCTACACCGGCCAGCGCACCCAGTCCATGTTAAACTTGCGCTGACTAGAAAGACATCCTGAAACTGCAAATCAACCACAAAATGCTCAGTTTTCAGAAGCTATCTCTTCTATTGACGCTGCTGTTTCTGATATGGAAACCTGCGACCGGCAAGAACCACTGCGCCAATAAATGTGGCCACGTGCACATTGAATTTCCATTTTATCTCAGAAACAAAAACTTGAATCACTCCACCGACTACCCCCCTGAGTTCGGTCTGTTATGCACCCAAAAAAATGTGCCCATTCTGGAGCTGCTGGCTGTTCCAATACAATTGTTTGTCAGAAAAATTCATTACAAATCTACTCTAATTGAAACATATGACCCCCAAAATTGCCTTCCCAATCAACTCTTGAAACTCGGCAACGCATCCATCTTTCCATTGCGATTTCAGAAATATTATCCTCACAAGTTTAACTTTTCCTTCTTCCGTTGCGATTCACTGACGTGCCCAATTTTTCTACTACAATCCGACAACGGCGTCGATGACCCCCGATTGGTATCCTGCACGAAGCTGAAAGATGTTTCCACCGAATGGTGGTATCGGTATCATGAGGATAGGCTGCTTTTGGAATGGCCCGAACCTGACTGTGGAGACTGTGAAGCACAAGGCCAAAAATGTAAATGGAAGAATGGTACTAACGGTGCAACTGAATGTCATGCTTGCCGAACAAAACGGATTCCAACGTCAACTGTCATCTACATAGCTGTAGGTAGGCAGTATTACAGTGATTATTATGTTATGTTTTTTTTTATTTTGTTAGATCCCAACAACCGCGTTTCCAACTGTATTTGATCCTTGCTTAAATTGTTATTCATTTTCGTTAACTTATTCTCTCACCAACAGGGGGAGTAGTTGGTTTGATGCTTTTGCTGCTACTGGTCAAGGCATTGTTTTATGCGTATGACTATTATGTGAAGAGAGGAGAAGACCAGACTCGAATAGAGAAATTCTTGGAGGATTACAGGGCAATGAAGCCTACCAGGTTCACTTACGCTGACATCAAGAGAATCACAAATGGTTTTAGTGAGAGTTTAGGGGAAGGATCTCATGGAGCAGTGTTCAAAGGAATGCTCTCTCGTGAAATTCTTGTTGCTGTGAAGATTCTCAAAGACACAGTGGGAGATGGGAAGGATTTCATAAATGAAGTGAGGGCCATTGGGAAAATTCATCACGTTCACATTGTTCGTCTGCTTGGTTTCTGCGCAGATGAGTTCCACCGTGCTCTCGTCTACGATTTCTTTCCAAATGGGTCGTTGCAGAGATTCTTGGCTCCAGCGGACAACAAGGATGTTTTCCTTGGTTGGGAGAAGTTGCAACAAATTGCTCTTGGTGTTGGCAGAGGAATTGAGTATCTCCACCTCGGCTGTGATCATAGAATTCTTCATTTTGACATCAATCCTCACAATGTTTTGCTAGATAACCTTTTTGTCCCAAAAATCACTGATTTTGGACTAGCCAAATTGTGTCCAAAAAATCAGAGCACGGTGTCGATGACTGCAGCCAGGGGAACTTTGGGCTACATTGCCCCTGAAGTTTTCTCTCGGAATTTTGGTAATGTGTCTTACAAGTCTGACATTTACAGCTATGGAATGTTGCTGTTAGAAATGATTGGAGGAAGAAAGAATACCAATGTCTCAGTTGAGGACAGTTTCCAAGTTCTGTACCCGGAGTGGATCCACAACTTGTTGGAAGGAAGGGATGTGCAAATTAGCCTTGAGGACGAGGGAGATGCTAAAATTGCCAAGAAACTTGCCATTGTAGGACTTTGGTGCATTCAATGGAACCCAGCAGATCGTCCTTCCATGAAAACTGTGGTACAAATGCTTGAAGGGCATGGATGTGAATTAGTAGCACCCGCTTCTCCTTTTCATATTTCTGGTTCTTCTACAACAAATACCGTTCTTCCAGCAAGACCTCAAAATTTAGAGTTGGAAGTTATTCATGAAATAGAAGAAAACAATATCGATCAATTTTAGGTTTGTTTCAAATGTTATCTATATATTTTATAGGAGTCTTAGGATTGTTCAGCGCTGTTAATAATTTAACTATTGTACATGTTACGTTTATTGCGTCTCACATTATGCTTCTACGATCACTTTTGATCAATTTTGATTAGCTTCAACTTCTATGTACTCATTGTATGAAATTCTCAGAGTTGATTGACTTGTAACACACATTCGTTCTTTTTAAGCTTTCACTTGTTGCAGTTGTGTAAATATACCTTTGTAGCCTTCATCTTACGAAAGTTAATTATCCGTCCAGCTGAATTAAAAATAGTTTAAAATATGCTCTTTTATAGCACATTTATTTTCAATTTTTATTTTTAATAATACTACAAAAATGGACTCATCTTCGTACAAAAATTAAAATTTTATTTATTGAGTTATCTAAGTTCAACTAGTATAATTTTGTTTGAGTTCAACAAAGTGTTATCAGATTAATTAAATGCTTATTTCAATATTAATTTTGAAAATTTATACACAAGGATAAATCACATATATGAGTTACTTAAGTAAATAGTTAATAACATTATTTTAAACTAAGATAATTTTTTGAAAAAAATATTATTATATTCATTTAAGAATAGTAGGAAAAAAAACCATAAAGATTTAAGTAAAGTTTTTATCAGCATTACGTAAACATGACAAGAAATTTGTAACAAATTATTAGTTAATATCTTATTTATATTTTGTCCAATTTTATATATTTTAAAAATTATTTTCTCATATATTTCATGAATATATAATATAACATCCTACAAAATATAATCTATAAACAGTATAAACTCATGAACGTGGAATCTCAATATAATAAATATTACAACTTAAAATACACGAAATATTTATATACATATTTATAAAAAGTGGTGAAAATAAAATAAAAAATACATAATTTTATTTTTTTCTAAACGTTTTTCCTATACCTATACTTATATTTATTCATGTATACAGTATAGTATAATTATTGTAGTTCACGACACGTATAATATTGAAATAAAACTAAAAAAATATAATTAAGAAAACATACAAGAAAATTAATATTATTGATGGTAAAAATTCTTCGGTAATGTATAAAATTTATCGGTAAAATAAAATTACTGACAGATCGATGGCTAAAAATTTATTGGTAAAAATGAAATATATATTATTGACATAATTTTATTTTGTTTGTAATTATTGAAGAAAAATTCGTCGGTAAGTAAAATATACATGACTCACGGATTTTACTGACAAATTTTTTTCTTCGATTAGTAAAAGAATAGGTGGGACAATTCCTGCTTTTTTATTGATAGATTTTATCAATAAATTTTTCATTTGTAAAATTCGTCAATAATTCAAATTTATCTATAGATTTATGTCTATCGGTAAAATTCTGTCGATAATTTTAAAAATTTTTGTAGTCATCTTTTTAATCAATCTTCTTAACTTCTGATTTTAAAATTTAATATTTTTTACCTTCATTATAATTATTTTAAAATCAATGCACGTGAAATGTTTCAAAATATCCTCATTTCTGTGTCTCTAAACCATCATCTGTCTTTTTTATAACTCTTCCTAAACAATCATCGAAATCCTTTATATTTTTTTTACTATGCTCACATCTCCTCCACCACACTGATTTGTTCTATAACCCTCCCATCCCCTGCATGTATTTTCGGTTTACCTCATTTTCTCATCATTCTACACCGCTGTTTCATTTTCGATCTACTTCTTCTTTTCTATAATCTTTTCTTTCCCTTTTCTTTTTATGTTCCCTTATGACAAGTTATTGGTTTGTGCCGATGACAACTATATTTCATATTTAAAACATTTGATTTTTAAAATTAGTCTTTACTTTTGTGTTTATGATTTTTTTTTACATTACAAAAAATCATGATTACCACAAAATTTTATAAATGCAAATCAATTTATCGATAAATATAAATTATCAATAAATTTTAAAATTTTAATTATTTACAAATTTAATTTATTTTAAAAAAATTATTAATAAAATTTGTTTATAAATAAAATATGTATTACATATAAATTTTATTGATAATTATATAATTTATTATCAACAGATAAATCTGTCGATATAAAAACGACAAATTTCCTTTTTAAATCTCACGTTCAATGTCAATATATATTCATTTCTTCATCTCCATCCATGCACAACAATTATTTCCACAATTTTTCTTCTTCTCCATCCAAGCTTCTTCATCTTCACTTCCTCTCTACCAACAAGCACCACAAGTGTCGTTAGAAGAGGAAGGGAGAAGTGCTCCTCGCCTACCACCAAAGCTTCCTTATGAACTTGTCACCATTGTTATGACATATTTGAAAAAGTGACACACACCGCTCATTGGAAACGAACCTCCTTTGTCAAAAACAATACTCCACGACAACCATTCACTAGTGCAAATTTGGTGTATTAACTCGCGGTTCCCTAAACAATTGAGGCAAAAAGATTGATTAGAATTTCAAAATTGTGACCTTTTTTTTCAGGGAATGACATATGACTATGGTTATTTGAACAACTATTGTCATATATATTTTTTGCAAAAATTTCTTAAAAGGTTGATCAAAGTTTTAAAATTGCTACGTAACGGTAGGAAATCAAAAAACACTTTGTTGTTTTGAGCAAGCATTAAGTGACATGTCAGTGATTGGATCTTGATGATTCAAGTGATGTATTACATGTTTTTAAGTATGTTTACATGGGTATGAGATGCTTGAATGCATGTATGATGAGTTAACTATGTTTCCACGTGATCTAGGATTGATGTATGTATGTTTGAATGCTTGAACCATGTCGAGGATGTGTTTCGATTCAACAATAATCGATTATCATTAGTTATAATCGATTATTTGCATGTTGGTTTTGAGTGTGGTTTCGGAAATAATCGATTATCTGGGTTGATGATCGATTATCCCTTCCTGTATGATGTTTTTGGGTAAATTTCTCTGAGATAATCGATTATCTTAAGTAATAATCGATTATCACAATGCATTTTGGTGAAAAATGATGAAGTTGATGAAGAATGGACGTGAATTAAGCCTGAGGAGCTGTGGAACATGATGATAATTAGATATTGATGTTAATGGTTATGTTTAGGGTCAATTTGACTTGTGGTTGAGAGCGAAACATGGTTCTATCTACGGATAGGTACTTCCTTTTGCTTTGTGTGCATTAGAAGAAGATGATCTGTATGGGAGGCTATAAATGTCTTGTAGGGAAGGCTACAGGTGGGCTGTAGGAGCGGCTATAACATATCAATAATAGTCACCGATCCATCAAAAGTGATAAACTCACCATCAACCCTTTTCCTAATCCTCGCATTGCTCTGTGTGAAACCCTTCCATCTATTCTCATCCATCAATATCTGACACAAGTCCTTCGACCTAAAATTGAACCTTAGTCACACTAATACTCTTCACTCCCTTCTTTTTCTCGTAGACGTCAAAGTTTCGTTCTTCGGCGCAACCGTGGTGGACGTGGACGATGACGGAGGCAATGTCGGTCGCGCCAGTGATGGCGAGGGAGACGGCGACTGTTGAGATTGTTGACAACACAATTTCTATATCAATCTAGTTTTTGATGATGACAACATATTGCTTAATAACAAGCACATGTTGTTACTGCATTACATGTTCTTATGCTAATTGATTGTGATATCTGTTGAACATGTTTATGAACTTTGTTACATGTTCCTATGTTGATTGATTGATATATATCTGGAACATGTTTATATGCTTTATGTGCCATGTGCAAATGCATCATTACAAATGTTTTACTGCACATGTTTCAAAGATGAAAACCACAAGCACTTTTATGAACTTATTATTGTGCGACAAGTTATAGTGAAGTCAAATACATTATTACTAATGAATTCGACTATGTTAAAATCTTTGTATATATTTTGATAATCAGTGTTGTGTGATATTTTGAGAAGAAAAGAATTTCAAAATGTTTTACATGTTGAGAGTCGGCTATGTCCGCCACACATTCGACTGTATCTGTTGTCTGATTTGAAATTCTGTTATGCTCTTGCACTCTAATGGCTATATTTTTAAAAGTTAGTTGAGCATTGATGACTTAGTTAACTGTATTAAATGTTTTTTTATTTTTGGTTGACTGTATGTTACCTGGTTGACTGTTCTGTTATAACTGTCATAATTCAGTCGACTGTATTAGTAGCATATTCGACTCAGAATGTGTCTAATTAATAGAAATCTATAAATAGGCTGAACACGATTTGTTCAGAAGAATTTTGATGATCTAACAATTTCATTTCAATTTCAGATTGAATTCTCTAAGCTCCAAGAATTCTCCAAGAAGACGGTGGTGATCTTTCTTGAACGAGATTCTTAAGGGATATTTTCTGTGCATACATTGGTTGATCAACATCTGCACAAAGAAGGTGTTTTGCGTTTGATCACGTCAGGCTTGGCATCCTTGAAGACTGCTGAATTGATTGTTCGGCTTGGCATTCGTGAAGACTGGTGGTTTTGGACCTGTTATGATACAGGGGGATAGTTCATTCTGAGGATTGTTCAGAGTGGTTAGCAGATTGCAGAATAGGGGATTCTTGCTGCAAGTCTTGTTGGTTTTTTGCCTATAGTTTGGTTTTGGGTTAGATAGGAGATTTATATTTTTGACATGGAGGTCTTCTATAAATTCCTTATTGTAAAAACCGCAACCATTATAGTGCATTTGCTTCATGGGGTGGAAGGACACTGGATGTAGGCATTGTTGGCCGAACCAGTATAAAAACCTGTGTTTGATTTTCTCTATCCTTTCTCTTTTACATTACAGTCGACTTTAATTTTCACGCAGTCAACTAAGTTTTTCTGTTGCTTACAAATTTTCAATACTTACATTTCAAGAAAGTTTAAAAAGTTTCATACTTTGTTTTCAAGATTGCGAAAAGAAGTTATTTTTGAAACAAGACCAATTCACCCCCCTCTTGTCGTAGAAAAGAAGCCTACCTGTTTTCCAACAATTGGCACTAAAGCTGGTTTTCATAAGATATTTGAAAAACTAGTCGACTCTGTTTTTCTTTTATTCGACTATAAACCTGGGGATGGCTTATGTTTCGCATTCAAAAAGGACTTATGATTTCAAAATTGACTTTGTATCTACACCTTGCAATAAGAAGTCAAAGTTTGTAACTGATGGTTTCTATGAATATTTTGAAACAGGAAACTTGGAATACAAGGAAACTCGAAATGAAGAATCTTGTTCAGAAATGCAAAGATCAATCTTGTTGGATAATAAATTCAAGGTTTCTGAAAAGGAAGGATGAACAAAGTTGTCCAGTTGATGTCAAGAAGGCTAAGAATAAAGAAGAGATCAATATCAAGATCTCACAGTTGAACAAAGATTGGCAACCAAAAGTCACAGCAATATCTGAATCCAAAGATCTCACAACGATGAACATGGCTACCTTGTTTGGCAAGTTACGTGAACATGAACTGGAACTGGGTAGATTGAAGGATGAAGAGGAGATTGAAGAAAAGAAGTCCATTGCTCTAAAAGCTACAAGCAGGAACAACTCTGAAACAAACATGGACGAGAAAGAATTGATGACCTTGATTGGTAA
The DNA here is from genome assembly GCF_000741045.1 of Vigna radiata var. radiata. NCBI lineage: Eukaryota > Viridiplantae > Streptophyta > Magnoliopsida > Fabales > Fabaceae > Vigna > Vigna radiata. Next base: position 15,686,296 of record NC_028356.1, on the reverse strand, counting down.
GGAAATTTAGTCGAGTTATTCAAAATGATAGTCAACTGACTAACCATGCAGGTCAAGGCAAAAAGAATAGATTCAGTAAATATGTCGTCCAGTGTTATGAATGTGAAAGGAAGGACACATCAAGCCTGATTGTCCTGAATTAAAGCCTAAGCAGAAAGAAAAGAAAAGATTCCCTCTAGGCAAAATATGAAAAGAAAAGGAGCATACATTGCTTGGGAGGATACAAAATCTGAAAGCTCAAGTGATGAAGATGCTGATCAAAAGGAGGAATCCAACGTCTACTACATGACTGGAGTAACATGGGAAGATTATGATAGTGATGCAGACATCTCAAATGAACCAGTGGAAATCAAGTATGATCTGCTGCAAGATGCTTTTAAAGAATCGCATCGACTAAACTACAATACAAGGTTAATCGACTAAACTCTGAAAGAAGAGGTTATGAGTATAGAATTAACAACCTTGTTGCTGAAAATGAGTTAAATGAAGCTTTGTCATCTGCTAAGAATGTTAAGATTGAAACTGTTACACTAGAAAAAGCTTGTGAAAATTGTTCTGGTCATATTGAAAAGATAAATTACTTGACTAGTACGCTAGCTAAATTTACTTAAGACAATTTAAATGCTATATTAAAATCATTTGGCAGAGCTATATACAGGCAAGGAATAGGTTACAAAGCTCAATCTAAGAGAACCAATACTAGAAGATTTGAAATTCTGTTTTCATGTGTCTTAGTCGACTATGTTATTAATTCATTCGATTATGTTTTGCATATGTTTTTAAAACTCCATTTTTTTGAACGTTAGGATTTAAACTTGAGGGTTGAATGAAAATCTTTGGTGCGTCTCTCTATATATGGTTGTGTTAGTCTATTGCACTCAAACACAGAGATAAACAAAACCCTTATTCTGATTCAAGATAGACCTTTTTCTCATTCTTTGAAAATGGTTGCTTCATCATCAAGACCTAGAAAGAGACATATGGTAGTAAGAAGAGAAACAAATCCTTCTGGATGGATCAGTGATAACAACACCAGAGAAAGATTCCTGAATATGAGAAAATTCAAAAAGGTTGTCAGACATGAAATTGCTGAACTGACTCTATTCACACAAGAGAAATTTGCATTTCCTGAGATACTTCATTTTCAAGGTCTGGACAAGTTTATTCAAATGAAGGGTGATTGCTATTATGATTTAGTAGAAGTTTTCTTTCACAATGTTAAAGAAGTCGATGAAATATCCACTCTCGTGTAAAAGGTGTGGACATCATCATTAACAATGACACATGGTGGAAGATTACTGGGTTGAAAAACGCTGGAAATTTTTCTCATCTATTTGACTGTCCTCACAACAAGCTGTTAAGGAAAACTAAGATGTTCAAGAATTTTATGAGATATCGCAAAAAATATAATAAGGAAAAAGGATTTTTGTTTAAATGGCTTGACAAAGAAGAAAAGGTTATCGCATTCTTCATTAGACATGTTCTCTTGCCTGGAAGGTGCAATCTTATTAAGGTAACTCCTATGGATGTTTGCCTACTATATGCCATTGTACAAAAGATACCAACAAACTGGGTTGCTATTTTTAAAAGACATATTCTTGAAGTGGGAACAAATGACTGGCATAGGCTTCCATATGGTGTACTCATAAGCAAAGTACTAGAACAAAGTGGTGTATACCTCACTGGAGAAAACAAACTCACTTGCAGCAAAGGACCCATTATTGGAAAAGCCACTCTAACTTGCATTGGAATGAAGAGGACAACTCACGGTTGGATTTTCAGGGATGAAGAAAATTCTTTAAAAGGAAAAGATACATCAGTGGATCATGACAGTGATCAAGAGTTTGCTTCACCTAAATCTGAATTTTAAAATCGTGTGGAAGACAGGTTTAAGAGGACTTCCAAAAGGGTACGTGACTTAAATAAGTCACTGTCAACTCTAAATGAGAAGATGAATATCTTATTCAAACATTTTATTGAGATCTCATAATCATCAGAAAAATTTGAAAGGGAAGATGTTGATGGTATAAGTGAAGTGTTAACTTTTTGGCAAGTGTACCAAATCGTTTTAAGTAATAAACCAGTAAGACCGGATATCGTATCCCAAGAGACTCAGTCAACACTTTACTATCGTATTATTATCTAACTAACTTAGGCTAAAGAATGGTTCCCTTTAATGTGAATTTGTGCAATGAAAATGAACATAATGCATAAATGATAAAGTGAACTTCTTGGGGTTAAAACACTTGAGAATGAAATGATTAAAGATGATATGGAATGGATATGTTGGAGAATGATTTCAACTATTACACTCCTATGCGAATGCACATAACTACTTCTTCGTTTAATTGTTCTTGTCAACTTACTAAGTTACTGTTGACTCACTGGCAAGTGTACCAGATCGTGCAAGTAATATAATCGGTAAAGCCCGATATCGTTCTTCCCAAGAGACTCGAAAGGATCGTTCGTGTGAATTAAAATCATAAGACTTGTAGAGAAAGAATTAATTGTTGTGGATGCAAAGACAGAAAATAAACATGCAATGTAGTTGGTTCAGTTGACGAAAGAGACTATGGATGAATGGAGTTGTTGGGGTTTTACAATTTCATCTTATTCACTCCCTCTTATCTACTCCTCTTGTTTAATGTGCTTGATTATCTCATTGTTATGCAAACTTTCTTGGCCTACCCTTAACCCGATCCCTCGACGAGAAGAGCCTATTACTAATTATCGGCTGTCTATCCCTAGCCTCCCCTAGCAATTAATAATGCATTAAGAACAGAAGCAAAAACAATTGCTTGTCCTACCCCCTATCCCTAGGTTGGTATTGCTTAATCAAGGAATTTCTCACCCGTTCATGACAGTACTGTAGGTTCCCGTATCAATAGAGACAAACAACAGTTATCGAATGAGTTAAACGATAAAAGCATTAAGTGCAAATGAGAACCCAACAATTGATAATCAAAGCATATGAAGAATCATATAAATAAACAAGAGTTTCAATAAAAG
>NC_028356.1:15658992-15683122 GCF_000741045.1 Vigna radiata var. radiata | reverse complement strand
AGTGAAAATTAGGTCTGGCCGCCCTCTTCTGTCAAAAGAATGAGAATGAAATCGTAACAGGCTATTTATAGCTGAGGAGCGTCACAGGAAACAGGCCTAGGCCCAGCGGACAACCGCCCGATGACACACTTATGCCGCCCGGCGGTTTGCCCCTAATCGCGCCATTGCCCGACGGTAGGGGGCCACCGCCCCGACGGTTTGCCTCTAATCGCCAGGTGCCTTCTCCTCGCCTTGGACCGCCCAACGGTGAATTTTGCCGCCAGGCAGTTTCTTGACTCTTCTTTTCTACAATTTTCTTCCTCTATCTTGAGTCTAAGACCTTCATCTTCAACCCCAATCTTCACTTTCATCAAAATCACTACAAAACAATGCAAAACAAGCATAATATCGCTAAAAACAACTTTTGACTCTCGACTGACTCATTTATTGAGTTTTACTTGATTCTAAGCTCGTTCTAAGTCTTAAAGGGTGTAATTTGGTCTAAATTGACATATGAAAATAACTATTTTTCAACCGTTATCAGTTACTTAAACCCAATCCCTTGGTGAGAAAGCCTAGATTCACTTATTAAATCTCAATCCCTTGGCAACCTAAGAAGTTTAAGACAACCAAAGTTTCTAGCTCTATCCCTAGACACTATTTCCTTTAGGTGTTTAGTCCAATTCAAGGTTCATACAACATTTCCCAACATTAAGCAAACCCTAAAATCATGCTATGGTTGATCAAGTCATAACAAGCTTTAAGCAAAGGAAATAAACACTAGCAAGTAATGAAAGAAGCATATTTTCATTTAAACCAAGTGCATTTACAAGTGAGTTTTACAGTTTACATCATTCCCCAACAAAAAGAACTTAGCTTTTTATAGTCATGGAGAGCTTGAGCTTACAATGGAAGAAAAAGGAGAAAATGAAGTCCCAAGGAAGGAGAAATGAGAGTTCCCACTGCCCAAAATCAGCTCCCACAGGTCCAAAGGGTTGTTTTCGAGCTTCAGCCGCCAAGAAGATGGCACCCTTGTTGCATGTGAGCCTTTTATAGGTCTAGGGTGTCAAGTCAGCAAAAAGTTGCGCCTAGCCCCCTTTTTTGGGGTGCCCGGGCACCAAAATTAAATGAAAACACAACATCAAAGGGCGCCCAACTCCCTTCAGGGGTGCTCAGGTGCCATATTTTGCAGTGAAACAGCATGAAAGGGCGCCCAGCCCCCTTCTGGGGTGCCCAACCCCCTTCTGTGGCACCCCAGCCCCCTTTTGGGGGGCCCAGGTCTGATTTTTCTGCACTGCATCTTTTTCTCTTTTTCTGCAGATCTGCTTGCACTTGTAGATCTTCGTGGACTCCCATTCTTGATAGTTTGGATGCTCTTCCAAAGAACTCAAATTTCCTACAAAACTTGAGAATTAATGATGAAAACTTTTATGTGTAACCTTGCTAAACTTATACAAAAAGTTAGAAAAAAGAGAGGATTAAGCATGTTTCAAGCTTCAAGAGAGTTGATTTGGTAAGAAAATTGTACCACAAATAATGGTAAGAATTACCATTGTCAACAACCCTAAACTTGAAACTTTGCTTGTCCTCAAGCAAAAAAGGAACTTGGCTTAGACAAAACAACCCACATACAACGGTCTAGCAACTCAAGAAGGAAATTTTAATCAAACAAGTAAATCAAACATGTTTGCTCTTCGTGGAAAGACGAAGCAAGAGATAATGCAGTCGGAAAATCAAGCTTAAACTATGGTGCTCACAGAACAAAGATCACAAGACAGATGCAAAGGCTTTATAAGGGATCAACAAACATGGAAAAATGTTTTCCTGAAATGCATGGAACCTTTCCTCACCAGAAAAAGTGTTTCACTCAAGCTCAATGGTGTATCATGAGGTGCGTTGTTTTCACTCCACCACCACAATGTCACACAAATCAACTTTGCCTTTCATTTCACTCCATGTTAAACACATTCACATGCAAGTTATCATCACAAGGATATTTTGAGGCTAGAATTGTGGTTGGGTTAAGAAGAAAAATTGTTTTTTTTTTCTGGATACAAGGCACCTTGAGTTAAAAGAGCAAACAAATCAAAGCAGGATAACATTATTCTCTTTCTTGCTTCTAACAACTAAAACCAATTCTCAACTCATTTTCCAACTTTCATTCATTGAATTCTTTTTCTCGATCTTGATCTTGTTCTTCTTTCTTCTTCTTTTTTTTCAGTGCTCTTTTATAACATGATATGCCAAACTACCCCAAACTTAAACCATTCTCCTATACCAGAAATGAAAGCTCTGCTTAACTCAAGGTAAGGAGGTCAAGGATTTTTCACATCAAGCTCAAGGTTCAAGGGATGAGAAATTTCTTTTTCTTTTGGGGTTCAAAGGGATGGCATTGGCTTATTTGGCTCAAAATGTAGAAGAGGAAAAAGAAAAAATGGCCCTGATCATTTATAACAAGCAAGTGAATAGTTCAAAAGAAGAAACTCAGGTAAAGTCACTTGTGATTCAACGTGATAGCATTCAACAATAATTCTGAGGCACAACAACTCACAGGTTAACTAACAGTTCCAAAATCTATCAAACAAATTGCCAAGAATGTTGACCACAATCAAGACATTTCATTGTCCAAACACATATGAGCAACCACCATCTATGCTTAAGAGCTTAACCAACATCAGCTCAACAATTTTTCAAAATCAATCACAAAGAATAAGAGCAAACACAAGAGATTTTAATTCAAACAAAGCCCAAAACATAATTACTTGAGACCAAACCATTGCAACAAAACTATCTAGTTAGCCAAGTTCAATATTAAAAGCAACAACAAAACTAGAATTAGAAAAACTAAAAGCAACAAAAAACGAGAAATTAAAATTGAAAAACCAATCAAGTTGGACACTTTGCAGCTCCAGCAGCTCCCATGGAACACTAACTTCACTTTCATCTGACACATCTTCCTCCTCAAAGCAGCTTATACTCCGCAATTGTTCCACCTCCCCCATCAGTAAGGGCCTGGCCCCCAGGCCATGCTATACGAGCAGCAAAATCTTGAAGTAATAGGGTGCTCAGCTCACACATGCCTCAAAGGTTGACCATCGGTGATTTCGACACTTTCAAAATCCTAAGGAAGATATTGTCCTGCACAAAGAAAGCTTAAAGTAGATTTAGCATCCCATAGTCAACAACAAAAGACAAAGGTCCAAAAACACACTAAAACATACTAAGACAAACAAAGACACATGAACATACCCCAATCACTCTAACAATAGACTAAAACAACTAAACAATTATGAAATAGACTTAAACACTCAAAGAAAATCAAACTAAAACACACATCACAAAAACACCTTCAATCATTCAACATACAATCACAAAACTACAAAAACATAGAGGGAAGGTTTAAAATTATGCCCCCCCAAAGGTACAACAACACAAAAAAGTTTAAAAACACACTAAAAGAGGTGTGTGAAAGAGGGCGAGCCAAGACAAATGCTATGCACCAAAAGCTCAAAATTTCAATTTCTATGTGCAAATCTCAAGCCCGAGCGCCCCTAGAGGGGGGGGGGGGGGGCTCGAGTGTGAAAAAGCACCACGCTAGAGAAAATAGGATCAGCAGATGGCGCTTGGGCGCCCCCTAAGGGCTCGAGCGCCAATTTTGCAGCAAATTCTGCAGCTTTGCATTTTGGTCCAACTCAACTTTGACTTTTGATTATTGACACTTCTAAACACTTAATTTAGTCCAGATTCATATATTTTCACTAAACAAACTTGCTCAAATCCATAAGGAGTGAAATTGAGTGCAAGAATCACAAATCACATGCCCACTTCCAAGACTTTCCAACTCTCCAACTCAAGACTTACTTTTGACACATAAGGCATACCTAAACTTCCAAATCAAGACAACACAAACTTAAACACACCAGAACACAACTAAACCAATTGAGCTACACCTATTCACAGCAATTTAACACAACACTCAATACTACACCAATGCAATTAGTTACAACTACTAACTTAAGGTGAAAATCACATAACTTCAAATCAAAAACACACTTTCTAAAACAACTAAATTGCACATAAAACACATCAAACCAAATTGAAACAATCAAAACACACCAAAATAACAAAATAACACAAGAGAAGGCATAGAAAACTTGGTTGCCTCTCAGGAAGCGATTATTTAACGTCATTAGCTTGATACCATTATGCTCAAGTTTGACTTTTAATGTTGGTGTGTTTCTTCCTTTCATGACACCAACATAATCTCAACAATTTTCTTGTCACCAACTTGACTCTCCTTGAGTAGGAGCCTCAATTTCAAGTACTTTATTTGCCTTTATCGCCTTGATAACCCATAACCTGTTCTTGAGCTTCACTGGTTTGCCAGGTTTGGGTTCATCACTTTCCACAATGGAGTGTTGATGAACAAGTTTCTCTTCTTTGTCTCCATCCTCATCCTTCACTTTTGGAGAGAAACAATTAACCCTCTTGTTGACCACTTTGACAACTTGCCCTATTAGACTAATCACTGATAGAACTTCATTCTTAGCTTTAGGATTAGTCTTTTCTTCTTGATTTTGCTGCCTAGCATCGGAGACATTGAAATTGACCTCATCATCTTGGTTTCTCAATTGTACAGTTCCCTTATCAACATGAATGACAACCTTGGTCGTCTTCATAAAAGGTCTTCCAAGAATGAGAGGTATTTTTGTATCTTCCCCCATTTCCATAACTACAAAGTTCACCGAGAAATGGAGTTTATCAATTTCAACCAACACGTCTTCTACCACACCATAGGGATGCGTGATGGATCTATCTGCCATTTGCAAAATCATTTTTGTAGACTTGATTTTTGAGATTGTTGACAACACAAACTCTATATCAAACTAGTTTTTGATGATGAAAACACAATGCTTAATAACAATACACATGTTGTTGCATTACATGTTCGTATTCTGAATAAATTGTCTTATCTGCTGAACATGTTTTGATGTACTGTGATGTATGTTCCTATGATTGATTGTGTGATATATTTGTGGAACATGCTTGTATGAATATGTGGAATATGAACGGATTGATTGAAAACATTTTATTTCACATTTTTGGATGTAAAAGATCACAAACACCTTTATGAACTTATATTTGTTGTGACAAAGTTCTAGTCCAGTCGAATACACCTATAATGGATTCAACTGTTCTAAAATCTTTGTACAAATTTTGTGAACCTGTGCTATGTGAGATTTTGAGTTGAAAAGAATTTCAAAGTGTTTTTTCATGTGTCAGTCGACATTGTATATTGCATATTCAACTGTGTTATTGATTTGCTTTGAATTCTGTTATGCTTACACGCTCCAATGGCTATATTTTACAAAAGTTAGTTAAGCATTGATGACTTGGTCAACTGTAACAAATGTGTGTTGTTTTTTGTTGACTGAGAGCCTATGTTTTGATTGTCTGTTATAACTGTTTTAATACAGTTGAATGTATTAATAGGCTATTCGACTGAGAAGCAATTAGTTTTAACAGAAAACTATAAATAGACAGAACACAAGTTGTAAAAACCGCAACCATTATAGTGCATTTTCTTCTTGGGTTGGGAGGACACTGGATGTAGGCATTATTGGCCGAACCATTATCAAATCCAGTGTTTGATTTTCTCTATCCTTGCACTCTTTATTTCCAGTTGACTTTGTTTGTTTAGCAGTCAACTGCGTTTTTCCGCTGCATTAAATTTTCATTACTTGCATTTCAAGAAAGATCAAAAAGCTTTTCACTTTTGTATAAAGATTGCGAAAAGATTTTGTTTTTGAACAAACACTAATTCACCCACCCCCTCCCCTCTTGGTGTAAAACGAAGCCTACCTGTTTCTCAACATTGACTTCCAGACCACCAATCTTCTGGAGCATGGATAGGGGCATCAGATTGATGCTAGCCCCTAAATCAACAAGCGCCTTCCCTATCTCATGATTCCCAATGGTGCAAGGGATGGCGAAACTCCCCAAATCTTTGAATTTTGGAGGTAGATTCTTCTGCATAATGGCACTACAATTCCCTTGAACTTCAATTGTTCCTTCCTCTAAATACTTCTTTTTGTTATTGAGAAACTGTTTCAAGTGTTTTGCATAAGAGGGAATTTGTTGCAGTGCTTCGGTCAAGGGCATAGTAATCTCCATTTTCTTGAAGACATCCATGAAGCGCCCAAATTGCTTCTCTTTCTCCCTTCTTGAGAAGACTTTAGGGTAAGGAAGAGGTTTCTCCCTTTCTTTCTTTTTCTCAACTCCCTCTTTCTTTTTCTCCTCTCTCACACTCTCATTTTTTTACTCTCATCCTCTACTTTTCTCTCCTCATTCTCTTTCTCATTATTTTTCTCTCCACTCTTTTCTTTTTCCATCTCCTCAGCTCTTTTATCTTTTTCCTCTCTCTCCTTCTCAACTAACACCTTACCACTTCTAGTAGTGATGACTTTGCACTCTTCCTTTGGATTTGTCTCAGTTTTAGCTCCAAAACTCTTATCAGACTTCTCTTCAAGCTTCTTGACCAGTTGGCCCACTTGGATCTCCAAGTTCCTGATGGAAGCTTCTACACTCTTATGGTTGGATATGGAGACTTGCATGAATTGTTAAAGAGTGTCCTCCAACTTAGAAGTTCTCTCTGATAGAGAGGGGTGTGGTTGATATTTTTGTTGTGGTGGTCTATTTGATGGCCCAACTTGTCCTTGGCCCATGCTTGGGTGTGGTCTCAAACCTTAATTGTAGTTACTTTGTCGGTTTTGATTACCCATATAATTCACATCTTCTTAGGTATTGGCCTGTTTAACACACTAACCATTTGCATGTTCTCCACCACATAACTCAAACCCTAGATGTTGGGCGTGTGACACATTTTGGAGCCCTTGCAACTGAGAGCCTTTGTTCATGAGAATGTCAAGCTGTTGGGTCATTATCTTATTTTGTGCCAAGATGGCATCCTGAGACTGTAGTTGCAAGACACCTTTTTGTTGCCCCCTTTCATTCTGCAATTCACTATCATTTGCAGCCATGTTCTCAATGAGCTCATGGGCTTCTCCTGGGGTCTTCCAACGTATGTTTCCTCCAACTGAGGCATCCAACATCAAATTGGTTTGGGATCTCAATCCTCCCAAGAACATGTTCAGGACAGTCGGCTCATTAAACCCATGAATGGATGTCTTCCTCAGTAGCCCCTTGAATCTATCCAAGGCTTGACTCAATGTCTCACTAAAATCCTGCTGGAAAGATGAGATTTCCTACTTCCCTTTGTTAACTTTGGACTGAGGGAAGTATTTGTTGCAAAATTTTGCCACCACCTCTTGCCATGATGTGAAGCTATTTTCAGGAAAGGAATTGAGCCACGCCTTGGTGTTGCGTCCCAATGAGAATGGAAATAGGTTGAGCCTTACAGCTTCATCACATACATCTTGGAGCTTAACCGTGTTACATATCTCAATGAAGCTGGTTATGTGATTGAATGGGTTCTCATGTGATAGACCATGGAACTTATTACTCTGCACAAGATGAATGAGAGCAGGCTTCATCTTCATGTTTGGGGCATTGACCCGTGGTCGTGCAATGCTATTGAAATGAAGCAACCCTGAAAAAGCGGAGTAGTCCTCCAATGTGCGTCTCACTTGCCCATCACCATTATCATTCCGATTGTCAGCCATATCTTCAACTTCTTGATCAGCTGCAGGTAAGATGGGTTGCTCAGTAATCACAAGAATGGGAGAAGTTTCTCTAGATGCCCGATTCTCTCTTCTTCTTCTTCTTCTACTATTGTTTCTTCGGGCAGTCTTTTTAATTATAGGATCTAAGAGGAGAGGTTGAGAAGATGGTGTGCTTCTAGTACGGATTGTGCCCTACATACACTAGAGACAATAGTACTAGAGCACCAAGTTAGCCCACAAATAATGAAAACAAAGATTATTCACAGTAAAAAAAATATACGAATAATGCCTAAATGGGTTAGAAATCACACAAAAGTAAAGTGATTACACCGAGTCCCCGCCAACGGCGCCAAAAACTTGTTAACTCTTTGGCAAGTGTACCAAATCGTTTTAAGTAATAAACCAGTAAGACTGGATATCGTATCCTAAGAGACTCAGTCAACACTTTACTATCGTATAATTATCTAACTAACTTAGGCTAAAGAATGGTTCCCTTTAATGTGAATTTGTGCAATGAAAATAAACATAATGCATAAATGATAAAGTGAACTTCTTGGGGTTAAAACACTTGAGAATGAAATAATTGAAGATGATATGGAATGGATATGTTGGAGAATGATTTCCACTATTACACTCCTATGCAAATGCACATAACCACTTCTTCATTTAATTGCTCTTGTCAACTTACTAAGTTACTTAAACCTAATCCCTTAGTGAGAAAGCCTAGATTCACTTATTAAATCTCAATCCCTTGGCAACCTAACAAGTTCATCTGCATTAAGAAAAGAAGTTTAAGAAAACCAAAGGTCCTAGCTCTATCCTAGACACTATTTCCTTTAGGTGTTTAGTCCATTTCAAGGTTCACACAACATTTCCCAACATTAAGCAAACCCTAAAATCATGTTATGGTTGATCAAGTAATAACAAGCTTTAAGCAAAGGAAATAAACATTACCAAGTAATGAAAGAAGCATATTTTCATTTAAACCAAGTGCATTTACAAGTGAGTTTTATAGTTTACATCATTCCCCAAAAAAAAGAACTTAGCTCTCCATAGTCATGGAGAGCTTAAGCTTACAATAGAAGAAAATGGAGAAGATGAAGATCCAAGGAAGGAGAAATGAGAGTTCCCACTGCCTAAAATCGGCTCCCACAAGTCTAAAGGGTTGTTTTCGAGCTTCAACCACCAAGAAGATGACACTCTCGTTGCATGTGAGCCTTTTATAGGTCTAGGGTGCCAAGTCAGCAAAAAGTCGCGCCCAACCCCCTTTTCTGGGGCCCCCAGGCGCCAAAATTAAATGAAAACACAACATTAAAGGGCGCCCAGCCCCCTTTAGGGGCGCCTCGGCGCCATATTTTGCGGTGTAACAGCATGAAAGGGCGCCCAACCCCTTTCTAGGGCGCCCATGCGCCATATTTTGAGGTGAAACAGCAGGAAAGGGCGCCCAACCCCTTTCTAGGGCGCCCATGCGCCATATTTTGAGGTGAAACAGCAGGAAAGGGCGCCCAACCCCTTTCTAGGGCGCCCATGCGCCATATTTTGAGGTGAAACAGCAGGAAAGGGCGCCCAACCCCTTTCTGGGGCGCCCGAGCCTGATTTTTCTACAATGCATCTTTTTCTCCTTTTCTGCAGATCTGCTTGCTTTTGTAGCTCTTCTTGGACTCCCATTCTTGGTAGTTTGGATGCTCTTCCAAAGCACTCAAATTTCCTACAAAACTTGAGAATTAATGATGAAAACTTGTATGTGTAACCAATACTAAACCTATTCAAAAAGTTAGATAAAAGGAAGGATTAAGCATGTTTCAAGCTTCAAGAGAGTTGATTTGGTAAGAAAATTGTACCACAGATAATGGTAAGAATGACCATTATCATGAAGAAAGCACTACTAAAATCTCTGAATCAGAATAAAGTTCTGTTTACCGTGTAGAGTCTAAAGTCATAGGTTACTCTTTGTTTATTTTCTGTTTTGTATGGCTTATAATGCCATCTTTTGCATCTTTTGTTCCTTGATCGAGTCTCATCATTGTAATATCCTTCTCAAAGAAATGAAATGAAATTTATTTTGAATCTAATTCAGTTGCTTTTACTTGATTAATTGAATCTGATATGCTGAATGTAAATTGATTCGACTGAAATTTGATTGAAGTCAACTATGCTTGAACTGTTATATATCTTTACATATTGACTTCTATTATTCATGATTATATTTCTTGCTTAACTAAAATGCTTGATCTGGGAAAGATCTTTGAAAGGTTTTGCAGGAAGAACATTGCTTTTGGAACTTCAAGTGGATTTCAACAATGTTGGAACGCAATGCATTCGATTGGGAAAATTATGTAATCGACTGTTCATAACAGGGTTATAAATTCCAATTCTAGAATTTGGTTATTCTTTCATTGATTGCTTATTCTTGATATCTGCTATTATCTCTGATATAAATTGATTTTTACATATCATATTTGAGATAATATTGTGAGATTGTTGATTGTATCATTGCATGACTAAACTGTTTGCTATCCTGTCTTTGATACAACTTTGTGCGTACTGCTTATATAATATGTGATACACTGCATTGTCCATCTAAGCAGGTTCTAATATCTATGCATAATGATATGGGGAGTATTACATTTTACACATTTTTCACTTACATGCCTGCATTCCAGGGGAAGTTATCATTTACATGTGATTAAATGCGATAGAGAGAGCATCATTGCATATTGATAATTGCATATACTTCTTGATGCATCTCTGTTTGTTTATCAGCAAAAGATCTTGAGCATACCTTTTTTGCTAATGCCCAAAGGGGGAGAGATTTATGAAAGCTTTATGAAAGGGGGAGTATTGTTATATTCTATTTCATATTCTGCTTGATATTTGTTGTTTTTTAATTGTGTTACATGCAGAGTACTTAAATGTTCTAACTGTAATATATCTTTTGTTACTCTGTGTTGTATTGAAATGTGCAAACATGGTTCGTTATTAATCATGGTTGTGCATTATCAAAAAAGGGGCAGATTGTTGAGATTGTTGACAACACAATTTCTATATCAATCTAGTTTTTGATGATGACAAGACACTGCTTAATAAAAAGCACATGTTGTTACTGCATTACATGTTCTTATGCTGATTTATTGTGATATCTGTTGAACATGTTTATGAATTGTGTTACATGTTCCTATGTTGATTGATTGATATATATATATATCTGGAACATCTTTATATGCTTTATGTGCTATGTGCAAATGCATCATTACAAATGTTTTACTGCACATGTTTCAAAGTTGGAAACCACAAGCACTTTTATGAACTTATTATTGTGCGACAAAGTTATAGTGAACTCGAATACATTACTAGTGAATTCAACTATGCTAAAATCCTTGTACAGATTTTGAGAATTAGTGCTGTGTGATATTTTGAGAAGAAAAGAATTTCAAAATGTTTTACATGTTGATAGTCGACTATGTGCGCCACACATTCGACTGTATCTGTTGTCTGATTTGAAATTTCGTTATGCTCTTGCGCTCTAATGACTATATTTTTAAAAGTTAGTTGAGCATTGATGACTTAGTCTTAAATGTGTTTTGTTTTTGGTTGATTGTATGTTACCTGATTGACTGTTCTGTTATAACTATCATAATTCAGTCGACTGTATTAGTAGCATATTCGACTAAGAATGTGTCTAATTAACAGAAATCTATAAATAGGCTGAACACGATTTGTTCAGAAGACTTTTGATGATCTAAGAATTTCATTTTTGTTTCAGATTGAATTCTCTGAGCTCCAAGAATTCTCCAAGAAGACGGTGGTGATCTGTCTTGAACGAGATTCTTAAGGGATATTTTCTGCGCATGCATTGGTTGATCAACATCTGCACAAAGAAGGTGTTCTGCGTTTGATCACGTTAGGCTTGCCATCCTTGAAGACTGCTGAATTGATTGTTCGGCTTGGCATCCGTGAAGACTGCTGGTTTTGGACCTGTTGTGATACAGGGGGATAGTTCATTTTGAGGATTGTTCAAAGTGGTTAACAGATTGCAGAAGAGGGGATTCTTGCTGCAGTCTTGCTGGTTTTCGGCCTATAGTTTGGTTTTGAGTTAGAGAGAAGATTTATATTTTTTACGTGGAGGTCTTCTATAAATTCCTTGTTGTAAAAACTGCAACCATTATAGTGCATTTGCTTCCTGGGGTGGAAGGACACTGGATGTAGGCATTGTTGCCCAACCAGTATAAAAACCTGTGTTTGATTTTCTCTATCCTTTCTCTTTTACATTATAGTTGACTTTAATTTTCACGCAGTCAACTAAGTTTTTCCGCTGCTTACAAATTTTCATTACTTGCATTTCAAGAAAGTTTAAAAAGTTTCGTACTTTGTTTTCAAGATTGCGAAAAGAAGTTATTTTTGAAACAACACCATTTCACCCTCTCCCCCTCTTAGTGTAGAAAAGAAGCCTACCTATTTTCCAATAGCGATGACTTCTTGTTTTCCAATTCATCCTCAATAAGACTACCTCTGGCCATGCTCTGCACCCAAACCCTCACCTTCTCCATGATCAAGGGTTTCCCCTTGGAAATCCTAGCGTCCTTCATTCTCTTCCCTACCGGTCCTTTGTCATCGACAGTGATTATAAGTTTGAGATCTTCGTCAACATTTTTGTTGGATATGTAGGGAATTTCAAGGCGCCGTCGACTTCGAGAAGTGAAGCTCCATTGGAGTTGGAAGAAACAAAACTAGGGTTTTGGAGTTGGAAAAAACTAGTCAAAAGGGGAATTTCAACTTGGAAAGAACAAAGTAGTGAACTGAGTGCGAAGAAGAAGATTAGAGTAATGGTGAACAAGTAGTGAGTGCGAAAGTAAACAAGAGGGAGTGAGTGCGAGAGAGGCGAGTGAGCGCGAGAGGAGTGATTAAGGTGAGTGAATGTAAGAGAGAAGGATCTGAGAAGGAGGACGTAGAAAGGGAATGAATAAGAGTGATATAATGAAAATGAAATATTATTTTTATTTTATAATAATTAATTTTGAAAATCCGTATATAATATCACCTAATTTATTTTCGATTACATACAATTTTTACATACAGAAAAATTGGTAGGTAAATATCCGTATGTAAATCATTTTTTAAAATCCACATGCATATAAGAATTCTTCTTCTTCATTAAGGTTAATGTCACTATCTAATTTGCTTGAAACCCGACCCCTCAGCGAAGAAAGTCCATCCTTAATTACTAGACCATAATCCCTTGCATCCCTAATAGTTAATTCTGCATTATGATTATTAGCTTAAGACAACCAAAACTCATATCCTTATCCCTAGGCAAAACTGCTTTTGGGAGAGATTCTGTAGAACCTGAATTGTAAGATATCTCCCGATACTCATGCAATTCATACATCATGCTATGAATGAGTTAAACAAAGCAAGCAACGAGTAAAGGAGAAAATAATATGATGGGTGTCGCACCCCATACAAATTTGATGTGTTTAAAGAATGCAGTATAATGCTAGGAAGTGACTCCAAGGTCGTCTCTTAAGGACCAAATGTTGTTCGAGACTTAGGTCAAACACATAGTGGGGGGGGTGGTGGTGAAAGGTTTTGTGAATGCAGTTGACTAAATTAAAATGGAAATTAAACACAACCGAACATAATTGAAAGCATTAAAGTGCATGAAAACATTAACTGAACAATGCAATAGATAAATATCCAAACGCAAATGCACATGGAGAAATAAGCAAATGCATCACGGGAACTTAAAAATGGCTAACAGTAAAATAAAATGAACTAGATTGCTGAATATAATTCCAAATTCAATAATATTAAAATGAGTCTCGGTCCAAGCTGAAGCTAAATCAATTTAAATACGAAGATCTTTAAAAGCAAAATAAAATAAATCCAAAAGGTGTGTGTCGGTGTGTGCTTCATTCTAAGAGAAAAAGAAAGTATGCTTATCCCAAAAATCCATAAAAACTAAACGTAACCCTGTTGGCTGTAAGCCATGTTTCAAAATGGAAATATGCATCACCCAAAATCCATAATCAGCGAATATTCTTCAAAAGTAAATGAAAGCCAGATCAGTTGCTTCAAGTTCAGTTCAGTTGCTTTCATTTACTTTCTCTTCAATTGATCAAAACTGCGTTCATATTTAATTTTCTATAATTGTATTTTTAAACCAATGATTTCGTTCTTTTTAAGTCTTAATTAATCTAGTTATCACACGTCTGTCTAGTGCCGAGAGTCTCTTAGGAAACGATGCCCTATCTTACCAGGATTATTACTTGCTACGATCTGGTAAACTTGTCGATCACCTAAAAGGCGTCCTAGGAGACGACATGGACGAGACTCATGGCTCGTGGCACAATTTTTAAGGCATCTACTCTAGTTCATGGTATAGAACTAGGAGAAAATGAGGTGAATGTCACAGCCGATGAAATTGTGTACCAAATGTGTTTGTTCTTGTGCCAATAGATGAGATTGTCATTGTGGCACAAGCATTTCAGTATTTTTTCGCCTGGCCTAAATCTTTGGTTGGCTCTATTTTTTACCCCTCGATATGGACACCTGGCCTAGATCATTTCTTGATTTCAGGTATTTGTTTGGTGTAACTAAGAAGATGGGGTTCAATGATGTATATGAGTTCATTAATCTCCAAATGACTCATAAAGGAAATAAATTTGATTACATCCAAGCATACATCACCAGTTGTTTTACAATGGGGAAAAAGCTATATTTTATCCCTTATATAGTTAAGTAAGTGAAGTATTTTAGTTCTAAAGCTTCATTTGTGAATTTAGTATATAATAATTAAGTTATTACCAATTCCAGGCACCATTGGTAGCTACTTGTGGTTTCCATAACGGAGAACGTTGCTGTATGGTGTTTTTCATTGCACAAGTCTCCTCTCAACCTTCTCAGACAAGTAGTAGATTGTTAAGAACCTCAATGTTTGGACTTTCTTTCTAATATAAATGTATTCTAATGCCATTTTTTTAATAGTTTTCTTGTAGCACATATGATGTTGTCCGAGAGGTGAACTGCTAAAGGTAAAAACTTGCATGGTTGACCCTTAAGGTTTGGTATTTTAGTCCATACTTTGTTACTTTTTGTACTATTTCAATGATGTTCCTTAACATTTTATAATTATGATAGTATATTGAAGTGTAATAGAAAAGGCAGGTCATATGAGTGTGGTTACTACATCATGTATTAGATGATGACCACACTACCCGTGCCCATGTTACAAGTGGTTAGGAAACAATAATGTTTGGTTTTATTGAATTTATTTCTCTATAGTTTACAATTCATATACACTAATTGAAATCATTGTGTCTTATGTAGAGATTCAATTCCACTACTTCAATTCCAGAGAAGTCCCTTAAACACATAAGGAAAGCAATTACAAAATATGTAATTCAACTCTATAATAGTATGTAGATATTAGGATATAGTAAGTTCTACATTAGAGTATTTATGATTATGTTAAATTTTTACATTGGATTTTGATTTATGCTTCTAAGTTGATTTATGATTACAATTTTATGTACATTGAATTGATTTATGATTTATTATAATTTTTATTGAATATATGCTTCTAGACTATTCTGGAAAATTTTGAAATATATAGGTCTGCTTCTGTAGTTGGGATTGCTACAAAAACAAACCTGTTTTTTTCTTAAAAAAAAAAACATGTAGAATAGGCATCAGTTGTTATCACTATCGAGGCAGTATGACCCTTATGGTATTAGTTCTATCTACAATCGAGGCAATAAGACTAACAAAAAAACAAAAAAAAAGAAAGAAAGAAAAAACCCTTCTATTAACCTAGGCAGAAGGCCCCCATCTACTTCAAAAAAGGCCTTTAATGTCTATTATTTTGGAAATTCAACATACAACATAACACCGACGTCTTATTGGGAGATGTCAATTTGACATCAAAAGTCCTTAACAAACGTCAATTGACATCGGTTTTGACACTAACTGACGTCCCATTTACATTTAAAAAAAATGTTTTTACAATAGAACCATACCTGAAATACACAAAATGTTCCCAGCACATCACAAAATGATATATACTAAGCATTTCAAGTCATTATAATATTAAACAATCTAAAAAGCAATCCCAAATAATAACAAATATATCAACCTTCTTGAAGGGTTGAAAATGGTAATCACTAAAGGAGAAAGAGCACAAGCAATGCAGAATGAGCATAAGTAATGAAGAGGGAAAGCTCCGTCGCCGAGGTCTCAGAACTCGCACACTAGAACTGCACCAAAAGCCAATGAAAACGCATTTTAATCGGTGCAAATGAACGATAATGGTTCCAAACCAAATATAATTTGTGCAAAATGATTTTAAACGGTGCAAAGTGGAAGAAAACTTATTTGAGCGTTAATGACGAAAGAGAGAAAGCAGAGGAAGAATATGAACGCAGGAAGAGAGAAAACGCGTAACTGGTGCTCACGTTCTTAGTGTGTGAAAATGCAGGGTATTTGACTTCGGGCCCCCTCCCAGTCGACATCAAAGTGCTCTAAGACTTCGACCCCCTTCCTAGCCGATGTCTAAGTGGTAAAAAAAATTAATACTGGCGCCCAAACTGAGGTAATTTTGCACCTTTTTTATGTTTGTGGGAGGGGGGCCAATTTCTAACTAGCAATAAAATAATGACTTTTCAGTTATGTATGCGGACCATTTGACGTCTGACCTTGGGGGAGCCAACGTCTATACCTTATTTGACGTCGGAGACCCATTTAACCGACTTCTATGATGACATTTTATTTACAAATCTACCATTAGTAATTTCTTACGTTGAATTTCTTTTCGTTAGACGTTAAACGCGTGACGTTAAATGTTATTTATGCACTAGTCTGAAGAAAAAATAAATAAAAAAAGGAACACCCTCTACTGCCTCAGTTGAAAATAAACTGAGACAAAAGCACACACATTTTTGCCTCAGTTCAAAACCGAGACAAAGAAATTTATCCAATGACCCATTAGGCATGTATTCATAAATTAGACCACGCTTTTTTCCTTCAACACAATATCCAATAAGACCTACAACATTCACATGATGTATTCTTCCAATGGTAGCTACTTCATTAACAAAGTCTTGTCCATTGTCTTTGGATTTGCTCAACATCTTTATTGCTACATCTATGCCACTTTGAAGCTTTCCTTTGTACACAGAACCAAAACCTCCTTCTCCTAATTTCACTTTGAAACCTTTAGTCATTTTCTTCACTTCTCTATACTCATATCTAATGGGATTTATATTGTTGTCTAACAAAAAATTTTCAATGTTTTCATACATTGAAAAATGTCTACGTCGCCATTTATAGATGAATATCACTAGAAAAAGTGAGAGTCCAAACAAATATCTAGTTGCAATTAATATTGGTAGAATATATTGACCTATCAATTCTCCCACATCATTTGATCCTTCGGCATTTGTTATTCTATTGAATATTCCTGTCAAGTTAAGTTTCATCAAAATTTAAAGTGCGTGAAAATAAAATTAATGAAAAAGTCTAATAAATAATTTGGTTCATGTGGAAAAAACCAATTGATATATTGTAGAATTTAATGAAAGGAGAAATAGATAACCTTTATTACCTTTTATGATGCTTTTCAAAAAACCTATAAAAACAAAAGATTTCTTACATAAGACAATAAATATACATGACAATAAGACAAAAAAAATTATACTGAGATCACGTAACGTGAGAAAACAATAATATAATATAAGAATAAGATAATATATAAAAGAAGAAAAATCAAACTTAACGAAAATCAATAGTTTTTGGCTTCTTTGAATTTTTAAATAGAATAACTTTTTATTTTTATTTTATAAGATTTTTTTTTTCTAGTTTATATATGATTTTAGTCATAAATCTTAATAACAATAGTTGAGAGAAGTGATTTTTTCAGCTTAATCTACTTTATAACAAATTTATGCTTTTTTTAATACTTTACATTAGGTTTTTAGTTGGGAGTTGCTCAGTATATAAAATTATAAAGTTTTAGCTTTGGAAGAACTATTTAAGGTAAAGGATAGTAAAATTTAAAATTACTATCGATTAATATTTGTGATGATGAGGAGTAAAGTGTGTTAAAGGGATTTGATATTGAACTCTCATGTGAAGTAATTTGGTTATGTTGTTGTTTTTTCTTCAATTGAGTATGTTTGATCTTCAATGATAAAGTTGCATTGCCTTATGTTGAATTATATAGATTAGTTGGAAGATTTTTTTGTTTTTTATTTTGGATTTTGTTTTCTTGTTTATTTCATTGAGTGTGACTTGTTGTCTTAATTTTTTATGTTGATTTTATATTAATTTTAAGGTTAAACTCCTTCAAAAGTTCCTATTTTCGTACTTTTTTCCCAGTTGCATTTCTGTTTTTTTTTTTCAATTTGATCCTTAATAGTGTATAATTGACTCAATTGAGCCATCACCGTTAAATTTAGTTAACACCGTGAAATTTTTGATGATCTGTAATATAGAGCTGGACAATTTTTTAAACGTGACATTGCTTGACCATTATACATGGCATTTGATAAAAAAAAACATTTTAAAAATTGGTTTTGAAAACTCCATTGTTGTTGTTACTATTGGTCGCTTTTCTCTTTGCAAAGCACTTCTGCACTTGAGAATGGAGTTATTGAAGATGGTAGAAAAATTGAAAGTAACTTAGCCTGAAACTCAAAATCAACCACAAAGACATTCCTGAAATAAGGCTAAAATGAGAAAAAGTGAAAATATTCATACTCTATCGTCCCTAATTTTCATATCATTCATCTCTTCCGACAACCTATCAACACCTGCTGCTCCATACCCACTGACTTCTCTCAAACCAGAACGCCACAAATTCATTCAAAAACTCCAACAGAAACAGAAACAGACAACAACAAAAAAAATCCCTAAACAAACCTAAACCGAAGATCCCCGCAACTGAAGGCGAAACAACACGATCCGAACACACAAAACAAAATTAACAAACATCGAGCGTTCAAAACACAGGAAAAGCAGAAAGAAAAACAGATGTCCATTTCTGATTTGCAGGATAAGAACGTTAATAACGGTGAGAATACTCACGGCAGTGGAACAACGTCGTCTGGAACAACAACAAAAAAGACAATGTTCTTCTCTTCCATTTCGAAAACGTTGGAGAAGTTGAACCCGTTCAAAAACGGGTCGAAGGATACGACCCATTTGGAAGATGGAACGTTGATTTGTCCAAGCCCAGAAGGAGAAGGTTCTCTCTGTCTTAGATTTCTGAAAAGCAATTTAGGGTTCGATAAAGTTGAATTTGGGATTAAAGGTCAGTGAAGATGATGGCTCCGTCACGACAATGGAACGACGTCGTCTGGAATAGGGTGGTTGTTGTGACTGCAGCTGATGAAAACATTTTTTTTAATTTAAGAAACAAAAAATCATTGATTTACCATTGTTGCAGAGAAGAAGAAGATGACGGAAATGGAACGGCAGAGAAGAGAACAACTTCTAAAAAAACCCCAATTTTTAAATTTTTTTTTAACAAACTGCCATGTACCTCAAAAATCCACGTCACACACAACTCAGAAAAAACTTGACGAAGTTAACTTGATTTAACGGTGATGGCTCAATTGAATCAATTATACACTATTAAGGATCAAATTGGAAAAAAAAAATAAAACAGGGATGCAACTGGGAAAAAGGTACGAAAATAGGGACTTTTGAAGGGGTTTAACCTAATTTTAAAGAACTAGATGTTTAAGATCCCTAAATGCGAGTTAGGTGTCATTGGGTGCCATATAAACACAAACTTCTAATGAGTAAGAAACATAGTTAGGCGTGTTGGAAGTTTCACATCGACTTGAGATAAGGCCAATTTATAATATATAAGTGGGTGCAAACCTCACTTTGCAAGCCGATTTTGAGGGGTTGAGTTAGGCTTAAAGTCTACTTCTTTAAATGGTATCAAAGCTATGGTTAGAGCCTATCCTAGCGATATTTGTTGTTTGTTGGGCATATTGTTCCACCCGCTATCAGGCCACTATCAAACTTAACATGGTATTAGAGCTAAGTTAGAGCTTATCCTATCAGAGCCAAGTTAGACTCAGGTTAAAGCCTATCCTAAAGATACAACTCGTGAGAAGCGAGACATTGAAATATGACAAGTGCAAATTTTGTAAGTTTGTTTAATACATTGGTCTTCGAAAAACAAAGTCAAAATGTTTGCATTTTGTTTGAACCAATAGAGTTGTGTTGTATGATAAACATTTGATTTATTTTAAATTGAATCCTTTTGATTTTGAATTGATAATGATATTGTTTTAGGTAATAATGTTAAATTTTCATTATATACACTCGTATATTATATGTAAGGAAAGAATCATGCCAGTAATGATGATGAGAAGCATTAAAGCATTAATATGTAATATATTTATATATGTATTGTAATGTAGGGGTCGGACAACTCTGTGATATAATGTGTACCAAGTAGGCCGGACAATGTAGGAGAATTAGGAACGGCTAAACCACAGATGGATGCCATTGGACTCTGATAGACAACACCGAACGACCCTAAACCGAACAACCCAAATCAGGGACGTCCGACCTTATTCAATAGATAAGTTTTCTTTTCAAGGATTAAGGTAAATGATAAGTAGCAGTAATGGACTAAGATTGGGCCGATATTAAGATATCACTAATCTCAAGCTTATCTCAAAAAATATAAATACAGGTCAAAGGTAAGAGGTAGGTGATCACATTTACTATGCATTTAATACCATTTCTTTGAACACCGTACGAATTATTTACTGACTTAAGCATCGGAGAACCTTTGGCAGGTACCTCTCCAAAACGATTGAAGTGAAGACTAAGAAAAGAACATAGTGTCCAGAATGACTTTGGAGGAGAAATTGTGAAGGAGTTAGAAGTTACTCGACCCTATACCCAAACCATGTATGTATGTATATATGCTACTACAGAAGATTGAGGAGATGCAACAACGCTACGAGGCGGGATTGGCCACGCTTAGGGCTGAGAACGCGACCCAAGTCACAGTAGAGGTGGGAGGAAAAGCTGTAGAGGAAGGAGAGAAGGTGGCCCAAGAGGAACAGACGAAACAGAACACGACGCTTGATGACTCATGGCGGCCGACTAAGACAAGAGTCAGGGAAAGCGGGATCAAGACCGTCCCAGATGAGAGCACTGTAATTAGCAAGCAACTCGTGGTGAAAGAGGAGAACACGGTCGTCATGCTGTCGTTCATTCCCGCCATTATGGACGTTCATATATTTGAGCAGTTCGTCACTCCCCTGTTCAAGATGTATGATGGGTCAACCGATCCTAAGGATCACATAAAGACGTTCACCAAT
This sequence comes from Vigna radiata var. radiata, assembly GCF_000741045.1. Classification (NCBI taxonomy): domain Eukaryota; kingdom Viridiplantae; phylum Streptophyta; class Magnoliopsida; order Fabales; family Fabaceae; genus Vigna; species Vigna radiata. Next base: position 15,662,115 of record NC_028356.1, on the reverse strand, counting down.
TAGATGGCTTTTCACATTGGGAACGACACAATCTGGTGTCAAGTCTGTCATTCATTCCCGCCATTATGGACGTTCATATATCTGAGCAGTTCGTCACTCCCTTGTTCAAGATGTATGATGGGTCAACCGATCCGAAGGATCACATAAACACGTTCACCAATCAGATGACGTTTCACACTGGGTACGACACAATCTGGTGTCAAGCCTTCTCCCTATCGTTGGAGGGAGAACCGTTGGAATGGTTTAATTCGCTACCTCCCAACTCGATTAAGAACTTTGAGAGTCTCAAGCGCATGGTCGATCGTCAGTTTGCGAGCAGCCATGCTCAAGACTTGACTGTTTTTTCACTGGTGAACCTTAAGCAAGGAAAGGAAGAGGCAGTGAGAATGTTTATGGACCGGTACCATAAGACCGTGCGGCAGGTGAAGGGTTTTAACTCGAGCTCGCCCTCTAATACGTACTCCCAGCCCTCAGGCCGGGTCCGTTCGCCGACAACATCTGTTGACGAGCCCCTAAGACCATGGAAGAACTTAGAGAGAGGGCGACGAAGGATATAAAGGTGGAAGAGATGAAGGAGTCTCGTAAGAAGCATAATTAAGAAGCGGTAGGTGACAAGAAATATGGGAACAAACCAGGCTTTGGTGAAAGACCAGGAGGGTCCAAGCCGAAGGAATTACCAAGAGGATCACGTTTCCATTAGTATACCCCATTGAACACGACCCGAGCAAAATATTGCAGGAAGTTCTCAGCGAAAAAGTGATTTCACCACCGAAGTGTCGACCCACGCCGCCCAATGCAAACAGTTATAAACATTGCCTGTACCAGAAGAATATGGGACACATGACTGAGGAATGTGTGACTCTCAAAGACAAAATAAAGGAGTTGATTTCGGTCGATCAACTGAAGAAGTACATAAAAACCAAACACCCAGCGAAGCGATCGGAGCGTAGCCCTCGGCATAAAAGTTCAGATAGGAGGGAGTATCGCGGATGCCAACGGTATGGCGGGAACGATCGCACACGATCGGAACAAAGGAGGAGTAGAAGTCGTAGCAGAAGTAATGACCGCCCCCTACGTAGCCATATCAATACCATCTCTAGCGAGTTTGTCGGAGGCAGATCATTATCATCGGCCAAGAAGCGACATGTTCGGGTGCTTCGAACGGTCCACACAGTAGACAGGTCCAAGAGACCATGCCTCCCATCACTTTCATGGATGAAGATTTCCATGCACCCGACCCTGAGTAAGACGACCTTATGGTCATCACGGTGGAAAGAGCTAGGTACGGAGTGAGCAAGGTACTAGTGGACCAAGGAAGCTTAGTCAACATTTTGTACTAGAAAACTTTCTAGCGCATGGACTTATCTGAAGATCTGATAGTGCCCTACAACGAGCATATTTTTGGCTTCGCGGGTGTGGGTGGACACCTGAGGGTACGTGGAGCTTCGTACCCGCCTCGGGACCAGTCGGGACAACGAAGAGAAGTAGTGTGTAACCTGTTAGTGGAAGCTAACACATCTTACAACATGTTATTGGATTGACCGTGTCTGAATGCTTTCAGCACCATTGTGTCAACCCCCTACCTAACAATGAAATACCTGTCAAACAAAGGGGTTATCTATATCGTTCGGGTAGATAAAAGACAGCACGCGAGTGCTATGCAACCGACCTGAAGCTTTATCCGCACTTTGCCAGGAAACAGGAAGCACAATTAAAGGTGATCATGGTAGATTTGGACCCGTGAACCAACACGGAAGATCGGATGGAACCCTTGGGGGCCCTGCAACCGATCATTGTAGGGAAAGACGATTCCAAGGTCACTATGATTGCCAAAGGCTTGGAACCGAACGTCGAGAGGGGGTTGAGATTTGCAGTATGGCGCAACCGCGACCTTTTCGCTTTGATGCGACCGACATGTTGGGGATCCATCCCTTGGTCATGTCTCACAAGCTGGCGCTATTTAAGGAGGTGCAGTGGGTCTCCCATAAAAAGAGGGGAATGGGATACAAAAAGAGGCAGGTTGTGGAGGAAGAGGTAGGAAAGTTGCAAGAGGTGGGGTTTATGAGGGAAGTGACGTACACCATGTGGCTCGCCAATGTGGTTATGGTTAAGAAGTCCAGTGGAGTGGTGCATGTGCACTGACTACACAGACCTAAACAAGGTCTGCCCCAAGGATTCATATCCATTACCCAGCTTTGATAGCCTGGTCAGCGAGGCTTTGATAGCCTGGTCAGCGAGGCGTCCGGCCACAAAATGTTAAGCTTTTTAGATGCCTATTTAGGCTACAACCAAATCCCAATGTATGCGCTCGACTAGGACAGGACAACCTTCATCACCGAGAAGGCCAACTTTTCTTATGAGGTCATGCCTTTTGGTTTGAAGAATTTTGATGCAACCTACAACGTTTGATGGACAAAATCTTCGTAGATCAAATCGGACCACCATGGACATGTATGTAGACGACATGGTCCGCTCAAAATCTAGCGCGAAACATATAAAAGACCTAGAGGAAGTCTTCAAACAAGTCTGGCGGTAGGGGACACTACAAAAAAAAACTTATTTAGAGGGGGTTATTTTGTGGAGGTTATAAAAAACTCCCTCAAATTAACATCATTTAAGAGGTTTGATTTTATTTATTTAAGTGCCAATAATAGTGGGGGCTTTAATTCTTATTAAGAGAGGTTTATTCTCCCAATTCTAAAACACAATCTTCCCTCTTAAAAATTTAAAACTTCAATTGTAAAATTTTATTCCCCTAATTCTAAAACACTATATGCGTAAACCCTTCCTTCCTCTAAAATCTCTCTAAACCCTAAAATCCCCTTCTCTCTTGTGTTTCCTCTAAAATCTCTCTGAACCCTAAAATTCCCTTCTCTCTTGCGTTATGCTTTTTCCCTCGTGTTCGTTTCTTCCTTTCTTCCTTCTTCTATTTCCTTTTCTCCTTTATTTTTCTTATTTTTCCTTTCGATTGCTCATGTTTCATTTTTCTTTTAGATTCACAGTCGCGAAACTCCTGGTAGACGAAGCTGCAACAGTGGTTGTGTGGACCAAGCAGACGATGGAGCTTCCACTCATAACGTGACAGGTCTATTTTTNTTNNTNANNNNTNNGNTTTNNNTNNTT
>NC_028356.1:15655627-15658911 GCF_000741045.1 Vigna radiata var. radiata | reverse complement strand
GNNNNGGNAAANNTNNTTGCAGAAAAGTTGCTTAATATGGAATTGGAAAAAAGGATTGTTGGTTTTGGCTTATGAGATTGAAAGCATTTGGTTGAAACTAATGATTTGAAAGTTATGAGGGAGTGGGAGAATCCAAGGATGTGCAAACATTTTACTACTTCATTGAGTCAAATAACAACCCTAAGGAAGATCCTCTCCTGCTTTGGCTATCCGGTGGCACTGGTTGCTCATCCCTAACTCGCCTTTTTCTTGAAATAGGTAACACTTTATTTTCCTTTTCATTTTGCGCTTAGAGAAAAACAAAACTATGTTTACTTTGTATGAGTGATAGGAACTGTTATATGCTTTAATTTATTGTTTTTAACATGATTAAAAATGGTTACGTTACGTATGCAAAATTATCATTGTATACAATTTCTATATAACTTTGTTCTTGTTTCATGATATTGTTTCTCAAAATATATATATAAAATTAGGTGCGGGACAGAATTGCTCCAGGTTTACCTTCACAATTTCATTCACCTTATTCAATTCCAACCTTCGTACCCTGTCCTTTACTTATTCTCAATGGTAAGATTCTATTGTATATGTTGTACATTGAACATTTTCAAATCGAATCTGGCTCTATACCTGAACAATATATAGACCTCTGATCCATCCACATTAGTCAATTTAGTTACCAGTTTTAGGTTTTGTGAATTTTTAATGCTATAGGTGCGAAAGATCCCCTGGAAATNCCAAGAGCAAAGGCANGCCTGGTATACAGAAAGTTTCACTGTTTAGATAATTTCAAGGTATGAACCTGTATTGTTTGGTCACTTCGGTTAGAAATTTAAACTTGTCATTGTGATCATTCGTTACAATGAAGGTGCACCCAACTTGATCTTTAGGAATCAATCATGGAACAAGGTACTAGTCTACATTATGATCAAATGATAGTCTATATTTTCTGCTTACAAATTCAGTCTTTCGTACGGTGTTTTGTTTGTAGGTTAGTAGCATTATATATGTAGACTTGCCTTTTTTCACAGGCTTTACTTATGCCAGAACAGAACTTGCTGTTCAAAGTAGTGATAAGTTATTAGCTGGTCAAGCCCATCCAAATTTTACTTCTTTATTTTAGAACCCTTCTCTTTTCTTTATTTCAGAATATATTTGTTAGTCAATCACAATCATGCTTAATTGTTTGCAGTGGTTAATTTATCATCCAAAATTTTTGTCAAAGGAAGTTTACATTGCTGGTGATTCATATTCTGGTTCGAGGAATTGTTCAAGAAATTGCACAAGGTAAAAAGTTTTTAAATGATTTTAAAAAAATTAGAACGACATATTAAGAATCATTAATTGGTGACAGCTAGAATGTAAATCATATATAAGTTACTGTAGTTTGTTATAATTACGTATTAACATATTTCATTACTTTCAGGTAATGAAAAAGGGTTTCAACAAAGCATAGATCTCCATGTTAGCATTTTAAAGTGTTGTTTTATGCTATATGTTTTAAATTAGAGTTATAATGTATCATTTGCTTTTATATTTAGAGCTTTAACTGTGACTTTTTATATATCTATGGAAACAAATTGAAGTGGCTTTGAGTCAAAGTAATTACTATGCTTAATATACATGCACTACAAAAAAACTATTATCTAGTGGAGGTTATTTTGAGGAGGTTTTAAAAAACTCCCACAAACTAACATGATTGAAAAGGATTTTAATAAATTACTTAAGTGCTAATAATAGAGGGGGTTTAAATTCCTTTTAGAAGAGGTTTCCCATAAATTATAATTACTTTCTTTTTATCTTTTTCTTTTCTTCGATACTTTTCGTTTCCTCTATGATTTTAGACTTTTTAAAACTCCCCCCAAATCAAAACCTAAAAGAACTTTTACCCAGATCAAAATTTTGCTTTATTTTTGTCTCATTTTGGGCAGCTAGAATATGTAGTTGTGTACTGATTGGTCTGGATATGGCTGCAGTTCGTGAGGCTGTTACAAAAGTTATGGACCAAAAGGTAATTAACAGAGTAAAATAACTTAGATAGTATGTAAGTGTTTAGCTACATTAAAAGAGAAGCGCAAAGGTACCCAAGCAACCACTTACTGCAGAATCAGGGAAGTACCCTTAAGTATAATTGGAAAAAGTCCCTAATATATGTTTTGTATTAATTTTAGTGCAACATTTAACTGATAAAATTAATAAAAATTNCTTATCTTTTTGTTTTACTTTTAATATTATTTTATATTAATGCAAAATGTTTCATTTTTATTCTTAAACAAGTTAATAGAAAAATTAAATGAAAGAAACTCAAATATATAAAAATGTTGAATAAAGTGAATTAAAAATACTTAATTTTATAAAATACTTGAAAGACTTAATTAAATGTAAACATAAGATATTTCTTTCATTCAACAATTAGATTGAAAGTTCAAGTTATATGATTTACNTATAAGTTTAAAGACTCTTATTAAGTCTACCAAGTTGGTTTCAAAGTTTGAGATGAAGTATTGAATTTCATGTAAACTTTAAGGGTAAACAGTGTGGTGCTGGGGATTGATTTGAGGATCAATAATTATCTATCTTTTGTTATGTTTTAATAACTACTGATAAGGATATGTTATGTTTTAATATTAATATTTTTATGTTTAAGTTTTTAAATTATTGGACTTTGTAATATGCTAGAGTTTCTCAAGTCTGATTAGTTTTGAAGTCTTCGAGCCAAGCATCGGTCATTCGCATATAAATGTTGCCAAGGGAATTTCCATTGATTTTGAGTGAAATGACAAGAACANTCTTTTGATTGNATGATAGCTTGTTTGTTCGTGACAATAAATATATATAGCTTGCAGTGAATGATCTGTCTTGATTGCGTACATCGTGAAAGTACTATGATGTAAACATTTTCATTAGGGAGATATTTTTTATGCTTGATGTCTTAATTGCTGTTGCAGGGACAGAAGACATAGGAGAAAANANGGTATTACTAGTCAAAGTGATACTTGAGGAGCAGGTTTGGAAACTCTCTTTAATCTTTCTATAGCAAAAAATATGTGGAAGATTCCCTAGTTTGTTATGGAAAATTGCATGTGTTTTTATATTTTTGTAACTTTTGCAGTTGAAGAAAGTAGATTTAGGTATCAGAGCTCTACAGAACTGAAAATTCCAGCTAGAGGTTAGTTTTCACAAGATGCCATCGTACTCACTACTATAATTTGAATAACGACTTTTAAAACTGAATTCAATTTGATTAATTTTTTTATATATTATTTTTAAAATGTGAGCACATG